>NW_017537159.1:60079-64174 GCF_001853355.1 Bactrocera latifrons
AAAAAAAAAATATATTTGTCTTATATCAGAAACTCATTTTACAAATGAAACTTTCGTTAAATTCAAAGCCTACAAGACGTATTGCTGTAACCACCCAAATAACAATCCGAGAAGGGGGAGCCCAACAAACAATATTCCCCATTACGAAGAAATTGATATAAGTGCCCCAGAATTACAAACCACGACCATATCGATTGATTATATTTTCGGAAAAATTTGTAGTTTTATAATATATAGGCCACCTAGACACAATATTAAAATGGACTTGTACACAGAACATATTCTAAAACACGATGGGAAACTCATCATGGGTGGTGACTTTAACGCCAAACACTCGGAATGGGGTTGAAGAATTAGGACACCGAAGGGGAGTGAACTCTTTAAAGTAGTTATYAATACTTTTTCATCACTCGATAACAGCTATCCAAATTCCTCACTACCATGGAAAATGGACTGGACTTAAATTCGCCTGTATATCTAATCCCAAACACCCATCTAAAGAAATCGACATACCGCCATATCTCTCCAATAGACACACGGATTAGGAGTATTTCAAAGTTTTACTCGACAAAAATATTGATTCTAAAGTAAATTGAGTTTTTATAACTCAAGATATTTTCGAAGATGAAGTTCAAGCATTTACAAAAACTATCCAAGAATCGGCTTGGAAAACTACTCCTGTTCGAAACAAAAAACTTGTACATTAAATATCCATCAGAGATTTTAGATCTCAAAAAGAAAAAGAGAAAACCACCTAAAAAATGGAAATTCACGCGATTTCCTCAGTATAAAACAGAACTAAACAGTTAAACTAAACTTCTCAGCACTAAAATTAAGTCATTTATAAATCAAAATATTTTCAACTATATTGAGAAATTAACCCCAAACAAAAATACAAATTATTCGCTAAAGCTGTAAATAATGTTAGGCTGCAAATATTGTCGAATACACCTCTCAGAAAGCCAAACGGATTCTGGGTCAAAATTAACGAAGAAAAGTATTTTCAGAGAAACTAACTACAACGTTTAGTCCTTTGCGACGATAATAAACGATTGCTTAAATCTCTGATACGTCCATTGTCATTGAAGGTAAACACATCAGCCCTTGTCATATTGTCCAATCTCATTGTTGCCTGGTTCTGCCAAGCTACTTGAAGCTGTAATTATAAGAAGACTTCAGAACATAATTGCATAAAAGGATCTTATACCAATTCATCAATCGATCAAATTCATCGAATAACAAGCATAATAGAAAATGCCATGGAAAAAAGCAAAATTGCACAGCTGTKTTTCTTAACGTATCCCAGGCGTTCGGTAGAGTATGTCACTATGGCTTACTTCATAAATTAACAGTATCGGGGACAATCATTTTGTTTACTAGTGATATRCCTACCCCACCAAAAACTGCACAATCGCCTCATTTGCGGATGGTTACCTGCATGAGATCAGAAGCTAAGAACAAAATCAACCAAATATATACATATAAACTTCACCAACAAACCTGTTGTATATCCCCTTATATGTATATTTGGAATGAAATAATCACGCAATCCACTTCGGCGAAATATCTTGATATGACGCTGGCTGCAAAGTTGAAGTGGAGGGAGTATATACATACAAAGAAAAGTTACAGAACTAAAACTAAATTCAGAAGAATAAACTGATTAATCGGCGAGAAATCACCCTTAACAACATCAAATAAAATCGTTGTCATACGGAATTCAGCAAGGGGGATGCGCTGCACCGTTGTACATCGAAGCGGTGCAAACATTCCAAAATAAAGTTCTGCGAAAAATTGTAAATTGTTAAAAATTGTTCGAATGGACATCGTGATCTTTATATAAGAATCGTTCGGGAAGTCATTCTCGAAACGACATCGAAACATCCAAAAAGGTAACAAAATCATGTACACATAGAAACCCGACGAATAGAAGAGACTAGAAATAGCAGTAGACTAAAAAGTTTCGTGATCTATTAAGAATATAACAAATATCATAATATTTAGCTATTAAGTTTAGTTAAAAAATAAAAAATTTATTACAGCTTTTATTGGTTTACTTTATAAATTGAGAACAATATGTTTTTTAGTTTATGTTAGTCACTAGTAACAATTTGAATGAAATGTAAAACAACTTTATTACGATTCAATAAAAAATGAAAAAAATTTAATATTTCCAATGT
Organism: Bactrocera latifrons; assembly: GCF_001853355.1. Taxonomy (NCBI): domain Eukaryota; kingdom Metazoa; phylum Arthropoda; class Insecta; order Diptera; family Tephritidae; genus Bactrocera; species Bactrocera latifrons. Next base: position 62,260 of record NW_017537159.1, read on the forward strand.
CAATATTAAAAATAAAGTATATGTTGATAATAATTTCATTTCAGTTCAACATCTTTTTTCATATATGGCTCACTGTATACTGTTTTGTATACGGTATATTGTACAGGTTGGGCCATCTAACGTTTTAAATTTGAATTATACTTTTTTCCAAAGTGGTGAGTCTTCAACCCAAACCGAGGATGGTCAATTATACCGAAAAAATAATCTTTTCGGACGAGGCTCATTTCCATCTCGATGGTTACGTTAACAAGCAGAATTGTCGCATTTGGGGCGCAGAAAACCCACACGTAATCGTTRAGAAGAAAATGCACCCAGCACGAATCTCTGTATGGTGCGGATTTTGTTCTGGTGGAATCATCGGCCCATTTTTCTTCGAAAATGAAGAAGRAACCGCCGTAACCATCAATGGTGAGCGATATGGCGCAATGTTAACCGAWTTTTTCTTCAAGCAAATTGAAGAAAAGGACTTGGACAACATCTGGTTCCAGCAGGACGGCGCTAAGTGCCATACAGCAACGATACCCTCAATCTTTTACGCCTTATCTTCGAAAATCGCATAATCAGCAAAAGAGGTGATGTGAATTGGCCTCCCAGAAGCTGCGATTTAACTCCGTTGGACTGTTTCTGTGGTGAGCTGTTAAAGGTAAATGTTACGCCAACCATCCAGAAACAATACAAGATGTAAAGTACGAGATTCAAGCTGCTGTAGCTGCCATAAGGCCTGAAACCATCGAGAAAGTACTCCAAATTTGGGTGGATCGGATAAGCTACTGTAAACTCAGCCGTAGTGGTCATTTGTTCGAAATTGTTTTCCACAAATAAATTTCATAAAACAACCTTTTAAATAAATGTTAGACCTTTGAAAAATATCAAGCCGTTTGTTTTTATTGACTTTTTAAATTTAAAATTTTATATGGCCCACCCTCTACAATAATTTGCATTAACTGATGCAGATTAGTTCTGAGTCCATTCCACTCTTACATCAATATTTAAATATAATATTTTTATTTCAGATCTCACAATTATATTATAAAATCAAATATTTATTACGCAGAAATTTATACCAAGTAGATCCACTAATCCGTGGGATTAGCCTCCTCAACATGATATTGATATCATCGGTCTCAGTTAGTTCTGCTTCTCCAGACTGGACACGGAAGCAAAACAAATGGGTCTGTCAGTGAACCAGGGCAAGACGAAATATCTGCTGCCAACAAACAAACAGTCGGCGCACTCGCGACTAGGCTCTCACGTCACAGTTGACAGTCATAACTTTGAAGTCGTAGATAATTTTGTCTATCTTGGAACCAGCGTAAAAACCACCAACAATGTCACTCGGGAAATCCAACGCAGGATAACTTTTGCCTACTTCGGACTGAGTAGGCAATTGAGAAGCAAATTCCTCTCTCGACCAACAAAAACCAAACTCTATAAGTCACTCATAATTAACGTCCTGCTATATGGCGCAGAGGCTTGGACGATGTCAACAACGGATGAGTCGACGTTCCGAGTTTCCGAGAGAAAAGTTCTGCGAAAGATGTATGGTTCTTTGCGCGTTGGCCACGGCGAATATCGCATTCGATTGAACGATGACCTGTATGAGATATACGCTGGCTAAATCATGTTGTCCGAATGGACGAAAACATTTCAAAAGTTCCACTAATGGTATGGACAAATGAATTTATTTTATTTATTTATTTATTAAATGAAAAATAAAACAAGTAAGGAAGGGCTAAGTTCGGGTGTCACCGAACATTTTATACTCTCGCATGATAAAGTGATAAACGAGATTTCAGGCGTGGTTGTGAACCGATTTCACCCATATTTAGTACATGTCATCACGGTGTTAAGAAAATATTATATACCGAATTTCATTGAAATCGGTTGAGTACTTCCTGAGATATGGTTTTTGGTC
>NW_017537159.1:64239-66271 GCF_001853355.1 Bactrocera latifrons
AACTGTATATGGAAATGCCTAAAAGAAACGACTCTATACAGTTTGGTTGACATAGCTATAGTAGTTTTCGAGATATGTACAAAAAAGTTAGTAGGGGCCGGGGCCATGCCCACTTTTCCAAAAAAATTACGCCCAAATATGCCCCTCCCTAGTGCGATCCTTTGCGCCAAATTTCATTTTAATATCTTTATTTACGGCTTTGTTATTACATTTTATAGGTTTTCGGTTTCCGCCATTTTGTGGGCGTGGCAGTGGGCCGATTTTGCCCATCTTCGAACTTAACCTTCTTATGGAGCCGAGAAATACGTGTACCAAGTTTCATCATGATATCTCAATATTTAACGCGATAAACAGGCGACTCGCAGGAGATCCCGTAAACGCTGCACTGTGCCGTACAGTCAGCACCGCATCTGAAAGTGACTACTCCTCCCCAGAGTACCGAAGGACCACCACCTTGCGGTAATTATCAACACGACTTCGACAAGAACCACCGCCTGGCACACCAAATCACAGCGATACTCCACCTGACTCGCGATATACATATAAGCTGGTCTTGCTGTCCACATAAGGAGTGTGGATTTCATCACAAAAAGTGAACATTTTATTTGCTAAGGGTTCATGGSTCYCAAGGCTGACCCTGGAGCGGCTGAGCATACCTCAGCTATAGACGAAACCCCATTACAAACTTTGTTGCGAGAGTATAAATATAATTATTATCTTACAGAGTAAGAAGCGCTAGCTGCCAGGGCTTACGGCTTACTGCTCTAATAAAACTATATTGTCTTAGAATATTAATATATTAGCCAGTGAAAGGTAAATAGGTGTTAGTAAAGGAGGTTATTTGGATCTAAGATAACTTACAATTAGAGAATTAAATTAACTTTCTAAGGCCAGTTTTGGACAAGAATTCGGCCACCTTGTGGATGTTTTCCTCAGAAAAAATCTTGAGCGTATTTGAATCGGGTTGGTCATCAAATAGTGCGTTTCTAGATTCACTAAACTTAGTGCACTCAGTAATAGTTTTGCACACTGTTCCAAGAATTTGTTTTCTGTTCTTTAAGGAAGTTATTGACGAGTAGGAAGATATCCTTCCTCACCATATAATTGAAGGTAAATAATGGCTCCATTGCTACAGATTTTGCTTTCAGATCCGCTAATTCGTTGCCAATAATTCCAGCGTGACCAGGAACCCACATAATTTTGATTTCTTTGGCTTTTTGCATAAGTTTGGTGTGTATTTCAGCGATTAAAGGTACTAGCAATAGTCATGATACTAGCAATAGTTGACATACTGTCTGTGCAGATTATCGTCTTATCATTAGATTCTGATGCTGCTAGTATTGCGTTGTTGTATACTGCAATTTGGTAGATGCCCTGCTATTACCGTTTTCCCATCGGCTTGGACCATAGCGAATGATGTGTGGTCCTTCGACTTTGACCCATCGGTGTGGTATATTTTCCATTCGTTCCGAAAAGGAGCTCTGTATTCTTCAAGAAGTCGCTGGAATACTGTTGGGCTTGTGATTGGCTTGGCGTGATTTGTTAAACCGATAAGGAAAGATGAGTAGCTTAAGTCCAAATGTGGTGAACTGACGGGAGGCAGAAAATATGGTTTCGAATCTATTCCTAAAATTTTTACGTATTCCAGCACTCTGTGCAATGTAGGCATACGTCTTGGTGTTTTATTAGCGGCCCATATCGTTGTGATAGTGTCATACATAGTAGTATTTCTGCAGTGAAAGATCTTTGAGATAACCCTCATAGTGGTATATTACATTCTTTCTTGTAAGGAGGATGGAGTCATGTGTAGAAGTTCACACAAGTGAGKAAGGTTTCACTTGGGAGTGGCCAGAAACGATTTTTTTACATATGACTCAAGCAGCTCACGACTTCCGGTCCTCGACCAAGTATCCTCTGGGTAGCCTAAGAACATCCGTTTGAAGGTGAGCTAAAGTGAGAAGGCGAAACATTCCCTGCATAGGGTTGTGCGCTGGGTTTGGGACCCGCCACGTAAAAAAACCACCCCAATGAC
>NW_017537159.1:67341-75744 GCF_001853355.1 Bactrocera latifrons
GGAAGACCTCCACTCCGTTGGAAGGACCAGATGGAGAAGGACCTGGCTTCACTTGGAATATCTAATTGGCGCCACGTAGCGAAAAGAAGAAACGACTCTCGCGCTGTTGTTAACTCGGCTATAATCGCGTAAGCGGTGTCTACGCCAATCAAGAAGAAGAAGAAGGTAGGCATAGGAAGAATTGAGAGAAACAAATGGGAGAGAACCCTTGCACAGTGTACACCAGCACAGCAACAAACACACCCGAAAATTATTTGCAATGGCTGTAAAATATGTCAGAAAAAAATAAATTGCAACCTTGTTTTAGCTGTCATTTTACATAAAGACATATTTCGACGTTAAATTGTTGAGAAAGGTAAATTTTAAATAGATTTTATAATTTCTATTTAAATTATAAAGATTTGTTACAGTTTTTTGTTTTTGTTAGAAATGTATGCAGAAGGCGCACCAATTCACAATAGTCATGCACAATATTCATTTACAATAAATTGACCGAATCAGCCGTTCATATATCACTCGATTTTGCAATGGGTGCTTTTTGCAATCTGCAACTTTGCAAGAGCAAGAAAACCCCTACTATCTTTTCTAGAAAAAAATTAAGAAGTTCTCGAGTCGATAAAATTTGTTTAAAATAAACATGATTGTCTCTTAGCTGAAAAGAAAAATTATATGCAAAGATACAGGGTCCGTTTGGAAAGATCTTATTTCAAATTTAATTTTCACCCATGGGTTGTATGTATCACCTAACACTAAGCGAGATAACAAATAAAGTTTACATACACCTAGTTCTATTAAATAACTACACCTTTATTTGTTTTAAAATTAATAAATTGTATGGTTTTTTTCTATCCATTTCAAGATGCATATGTATATATTACATTAAATAGAGCACATCAAAAAAAAATTTTTTTACACAAATAAAAAAAAATTAAAGCTAAAGCCTAAAATACGCCTAATTATATCAAAAAAAGTTTACGTACACCAATGATTATTTATATAAATCAAAAGTAATTACAATAGTTTTACCGGTTTTTGGCCTACATTTTGTTGCAGTTATTGTCTCTAGATGTCGACATATGCTCCCCACTCTAGTATTATTTCCGGATATTTTGACCCACGAAGTCGTTGATCCAGTTTTTGGCCTTATTTTGATGAAATTCGATGTTTTCGAATAAGAATTTCCAAAAAGTTCCAAATATTTTGAATAGGATTAATGTCTAGTGATTGCGGGACCTATGGAGWTATTTTTATTTCCATAACTACCCTGCACGTACAAGATACAATGTGTATTTTGCGCCCGTATCCTGTTGGAAATTGATTTTGCTGCTATAAACAACCAATTTAAGCACACTTAAATTTTAAATTATTTTGTTAAATGTTCAAATATATGTGTTTATCTAAATAAATCCATAAACAGTAGGGAATGTGTTGAATAGTGCTGGTTTTCGTAGACGAATCGCACGTCGTAAGCCATACATAAGTAAGGTTAACAAAATAAAAAGGAGTCGTTTTGCTAAACAATATTTAAACAAACCGGATTGGTTTTGGCATTTGCATTTGCAGACAGAAAAAGAAAGAGGCCGAAATGCGTGAGTACGAAGAGTTTGATAAACTGGCCTACAGGAGTAGGCTCGAAAATTCTACGAAAAAATGCGTGGCTTACAGAAGGTTTCAAGACCGGAGAACCTCCAAAGGTGATCTAGTCACCGATGCCCACAGCATACTTAAATTATGAAGGGAACACTTCTCCAGCCTACTGAATGGCAGTGAACGGACAACGCCAGGAGAAGGCGAACCCGATTCTCCAATCGATGACGATGGGGCAGACGTTCCATTGCCCGACCAGGAAAAAGTTCGAATAGCAATTACCCGCCTGAAGAACAACAAAGCGGCGGGGGCCGATGGATTGCCGGCCGAGCTATTCAAACACGGCGGCGAAGAACTGATAAGGAGCATGCATCAGCGTATTGTGTGAAAGCTGAAAGCCCACCGTTAACAAACTGATTGGACCTTATCAGTGTGGCTTCAGATCTGGCGAATCAACAACCGACCAGATATTCACCATGTGCCAAATCTTGGAAAAGACCCGTGAAAGGAGAATCGACACTCACCACCTCTTCGCCGATTTCAAAGCTGCTTTCGACAGCACGAAAAGGAGCTGCCCTTATGCCGCGATGTCTGAATTTGGTATCCCTGCAAAATTTATAATGCTGAGTAAGCTGACGTTGAGCAGCACCAAAAACTCCGTCAGATTCGGGAAGGACCTCTCCGAGCCGTTCGATACCAAACGAGGTTTCAGACAAGGCGATTCCTTATCGTGCGACTTTTCCAACCTGCTTCTGGAGAAAATAGTTCGAGCTGCAGAACTAAATAGAGAAGGTACCATCTTCTATAAGAGTGTACAGCTGCTGGCGTATTCCGATGAYATTGATATCATCGGCCTCAACACCCGCGCTGTTAGTTCTGCTTTCTCCAGACTGGACAAGGAAGCAACACAAATGTGTCTGGCAGTGAACGAGGGCAAGACGAAATATCTCCTGAATCTCCTAGAAATCCAACTCATGATAACTCTTGCCAACAGGTGCTACTTTGGACTGAGTAGGCAATTGAGAAGCAAAGTCCTCTCTCGACAAACAAAAACCAAACTCTACAAGTCACTCATAATTCCCGTCCTGCTATATGGTGTAGAGGCCACGGCGAATATCGCATTCGATGGAACGATGAGCTGTACGAGATATACGACGACATTGATATAGTACAGCGAATTAAAAGACAGCGGCGRTCTAACCCCGTTTGGATCAGTGAGTGTTAATCTATGTGTATCGTCACTAGAGTAACGCGTTGCTCCGTATCSTTCTGACCCGTGATGCATAGAGTCCAACCCGGGCTCGGAGGAATTCTTCTGCTGAGTTTGCGCGAAAAGGTTCTATCCAAACCCCACCTCGGTCAAGTGCAACACATGCAATGGATGGAGCTATCTTAAGACCTGCTCGGGCTTTAAGACTTATAGGGAGTGGACCACGCGTTACGTGGCCCCATGTTGCCTACGCAATACTGCGACGCTAGCCTCTACGGCTGTGCAACGTGCACATAGTTCGCGCGCTGCGCCGCCACCCACCTCGATTGGCCAACAGAGGACCTCCACGGTCCCCCGCAGCTCAACTAGGCAACATAGCTCCYACTCGACCGCAGGGATACTACCCCAGAATGTCAGGGCATAGCTATCCGGTTAGGCGATGTCGAGCTCGAAATATTTAATATAAACATACTCCCAGTTACATGTTGCCCTACAGGATATCACCCGAATATAGCTGCGCTACTTCGTGGTAAAAACCGTTTGGTGCTAGACGGCTTAAACGCGCACCACGATCTTTGGCATTCCTGTCAGTCAAATGATCGTAGGGGGATGGAGCTGGCGGAACAGATTGACGATTCGACATTCTGCACAATTCAGCAGTTATGGGCCAGCAGAGTTATGRGCACTTGTAGTAGCTTGCCCGATATTACAATCGCTAGTGGTGGTCTGATAAATAGCATAACCTGGTGACCTATGCTAACTCTCGCATCAGACCATCTGCCCATAATTATCTCAATCGAGAAACCTGCCGATTTCGTTTCTGTGGACAACCGCATCTTCGTTAACTTTAACGAACCTAACTGGGTCGGCTTCACAGAATTTGCTGAGAGCACCTTCAACGCTCTACCCATTCCTACGGACGTATGCGTTGGCGAACGTCAATTTCGCAAGGTGATCGCAATAACTACCGCTCGCTTCATACCAGCTGGACGAATAGCGGAAATCCGACCCAACTTCCCAGCCGAAGAAGCCGTTTTAACTAATGAGCACGACATCTAACGCCACGCCGATCCCGGGGATCCCCGAATCAACATCCAAATCGATGGCATGTGTTCGAAGGTAAACAACTACCTCTCYGACCTTTCTCATTTCCTCACTGCACGGAACCTCCAACTTTCCCCTACCAAATCCACAGTGACCATATTCACTGGATCGACTGGAACTTAATATTGCAGTCGACGGCGTCAAAATTCCGACTGTCAATAACCCTAAGATTTTAGGTGTCACCTTCGACAGTCTATGCCCCTTCTCTTCACATTCGACCGCGCTTATCGCCAAAGTACAGAGCCGCAACAAAATCCTCAAGTCGCTAGCCGGCAGCACATGGGGAAAGGACAAAGAAACATTGTTGGCAACTTACAAGGCAAGCGGGCGGCCGGTCCTCAACTATGCAGCACCCATATGGTCGCCTGGATGCAGTGGCACGYAGATRAGGAAACTACAGACCTGCCAGAATACAGCACTCTGGACCACGACGGGATGCCTCTTGATGTCTCCCATCGARSACCTACATAGTGAGACGCTTATGCTCCCAGTTAAGGAGCATAATGAACTCCTCTCCAAGCAGTTCYTGCTRGGATGTTTTCGTAGAAATCATCCTTGCAGTCATCTGTTTGGAGCGGAACCGCCTCCTAGGAGCATCAAGAGGTCATTCCTTGATTACGTCGACGACATCGAACAATATGCCGACAGGACCTAGGACGCAACAGACTTCCGACTGGCACTGACCGCCATTCACAGTGGAGGCATCAACACCTTCACCGACTCCCTCYCCGTGAATGGCGTACTTGGAGTCAAATCACCACCCATAGCAGACAAAGAGCTCGAGTTGCCGCGAGAACGCGGGTGACCCTTGCGCAACTTCGTTCTGGATATTGTAGCAGGTTAAACTCCTACTTATCCAGAATAGACAGTGACAACGTATGTCCTGCATGCAACGAGTCTCCACATGACACTGACCACCTCCAACCACTGACCCCGTCGAAACAGCACGCTTCCTGGGCCTCCCGTTAGATGACATCGACGACAACACCGATGACCCTCACCATCCCAACGAGGACTGATAGCCGTTAAAACAACAACAACAACAGCGGCTACGCTGGCTAGGTCATGTTGTCCGGATGGACGAAAACACTCCCGCTCTGAAAGGATTTGACGCAGCACCCGCCGGGGGAAGCAGAGGAAGAGGAAGACCTCCACTCCGTTGGAAGGACCAAGTGGAGAAGGACCTGCCTTCACTTGGAATATCTAATTGKTGCCACGTAGCTGAAAGAAGAAACGACTGGCGCGCGGTTGTTAACTCGGCTATAATCGCGTAAGCGGTGATTACGCCAATCAAGAAGAAGTATTGGTTTTGGGAAAACATTGTGTTCCACGACGAATCTAAATTTAATATATTTGGTTCGAATAGATCACGAAAAGTATGGAGAAAGATCACTGAAGAGTACCAAGGAAAAAATGTATGGCCAACAGTAGAGCACTGTGGGGGTAATGTTATGATTTGCGGGTGTATGGTTGCATATAGAGTTGGATATGTGGATTTTATTAGTGAAAACATGGACAAGCATATGTATCTGAACATTTTAAGGAAAATATTTGGATTCTCAATTTCCAACAGGATACCGACCCAAAATACACATGGCATATTGTACGTGCAGGGTTGTTATGGAAATAAAAATAACTCCATAGATCCCAGAATCACTAGACATTAATCCTATTCAAAATATCTGGAACTTTTTGGAAATTCGTATGCGAAAACATCGAATTTTATCAAAATAAGGCCAAAAACTGGATCATCGACTTAATGGGTCAAAATATCCGGAAATAATATTAGAAATCGARTGGGGAGCATACGTCGACGTCTAGAGACAATAATTGCAACAAAATGTAGGCCAAAAACCGCTAAAACTATTGTAATTACTTTTGATTTATATAAATAATCATAGGTATGCCATTTTAAGCTTTAGCATTAATTTTTTTTACTCGTGTAAAGAAAAATATTTTGATATGTTATATTTAATGCTAAATGTACACATGTTGAAATGGATAGAAAAAAAATCACAAAATTTAGTAATTTTAAAACAAATAATCTTGTCGTAATTTAATAGAACTAGGTGCATGTAAACTTTATTGGTCCACTGTACATATAAATGACCGTGATGATGGCATGAGTAAAAAACAGAGAGGTCTTGATGAAACTTGATATGCGCGTGCGATTAGATTCGCATATTGGCGTAATCGAACCACTGCCACGCCCACAAAACGCCCATCGAATAAAGTGCCTAACTAGGCACTTAATTAAGATATAAATTTCTAATTTGGGGCAGGGAATCGCAGTAGCAAGGGGTACCTGTGGCCGAAATATTTTTAAAAAGTGGGAGTGGCCCCACCATCTCATAAAATTAATATAWATGTAGATATTTCCGAAATTGTTAAAGCTACAATAACCAAMTTCGCCTAGCGTAAATGTTATAGGAATTCATACCGACAGTGTGAAAATGGATGAAATGGAATGATAACCCCACTCACTTTGTATATAAMGGCACTCTTAAACACTACTAAAAACGCGACAAATCAAATAACTAAATTCGCCAGAAGCACTAAATTTTACTCCCTAGATTGTATGAATGGGCATTAATGAGGCCGGGGTAAAAATTAGACAATGAGCGTGTCACCGCCCACTTTTAGGGGAAATCCAATATCTCGGGATTCGCCCTACCGATTTCAATCAAATTTGGCACTTGGAATTCCTATATTACAGTGTGAAAATGAACGAAATCGAACTACAGCCACCACACTTACTTCCCATATTACAAAATTTTAAACTCCATTTGAACTTTTGCTTTGAAGTATACAAATCAAGAACGACTTAATATATGTATCAACCTTCTGATACCACCTTAAAATTGCTTAAATCGAAACAAAACTGTTGAAATTCCTAGGTATTTGACTTTTTATACTCTCGCAACAAAGTTGCTAARGAGAGTATTATACTTTTGTTCACATAACGGTTGTTTGTAAGTCCTAAAACTAAATGAGTTAGATATAGGGTTATATATACCAAAGTGATCAGCGTGACGAATAGAGTTGAAATCCGGATGTCTGTCTGTCCGTCCGTCCGAAAAACCTAATAAAGTGTCATAACTAAGCCATAAATAAAGATATTAAAATGAAATTTGGCACAAAGGATCGCCTTAGGGAGGGACATCGAAGGCAACGAACATTTACCGCCAGATCTTTTAAATTTTACAGGCTAGTGCAGCTACGTTTTATATGTTTTTTCAATTGATCTCATTGAGTTAATGGTTCATCTAACAAACTTATACACTTTTCAAAGAAACCAGAGAAAATTAAAAATATAGACAAAGAAAATCTAAAAAGTTTTTAGGGACATGTATACTAATGTCTATTGTTCAAATCCTTAATATTCGAAGATGTGAGTGCCAATAGTAGGCAACAAATTAATACAAGACACTACGTCAGTGAATAAATTCGAAAAAATTTAATCAATGTAGCATTTCAATGCTACCAATCATTTTCAATGATGAAATAAAAGAAAAAAATGATTTTAGTTTCGATAGACTTTTCAAACGCACTACGCTCTGTTGTTAACTATTTGGTAGAAATACTTAAACCAATTCCCTTCCAGAAATGCTTATCTTTCGATGAACAATTATGCGCTAATAAATGAAGGATGGAGTCATGTGTAGAAGTTCACGCAAGTGAGGAAAGTTCTCTGATTGCCATTCACTTGGGAGTGGCCAGGTACGATTCTTTTACATAAGGCTAAACCAGCTCACGACTAAGACCAAGTATCCTCCTAAGAACATCCGTTTGAAGGCGAGCTAAAGTGAGAGGGCGAAATATCCCCTACATAGGGTTATGCGATGGGTTTGTGACCCGCCACGTAAAAAAACCACCCCAATGACAACGCAACAACAGCCTCGGATGAGAGACCCCACTTTTCATGACGACCATGGCAAACGAAATAAGGACTACGAACTGAGGGCATGCACCTGGAATGTCCGGTCCCTTAATTGGGAAGGTGCCGCTGCCCAGCTGGTTGATGTTCTCGTAAAAATAAAAGCTGACATCACCGCCGTCCAAGAAATGAAAGAGTACTATCATCACCCCGGTGAATTAACGTCTAGCCACAATCCGCATCAAAGCGAGGTTCTTCAACATATCGTCCGACGGAAGAGAAGGACGATGTGACCAAATATGCCTATTATGAGTGCTTGGAATGCACTTATGAGAGCTGACCCCGCCACGATGTCAAAATCGTGCTTGGCGACTTTAACGCCAGGGTGGGCAAAGAAGGTATCTATGGCACTACGGTCGGTAAATTCAGCGTCCACGATGAAACATCCCCAAATGGGTTGAGGGTGATCGACTTCGCCCTAGATTCCAGCATAAGAACTTACATCAAGCCACCTGGCTGTCTCCGGATCGAAAAACCGTTGTGATAGACGGAAGACACGTCTCCAGTGTGTTAAATGTGCGTGCGCTCCGAGGTCCTAACATCGACTCGGACCACTATCTTTTTG
>NW_017537159.1:76444-112517 GCF_001853355.1 Bactrocera latifrons
AGAACTGATAAGGAGCATGCATCAGCTTCTTTGTAAAATATGGTCGGACGAAAGCATGCCCAACGATTGGAATTTAAGTGTGCTATGCCCAATTCACAAWAAAGGAGATCCCACAATCTGCGCCAAYTACCGTGGGATAAGCCTCCTCAACATTGCATATAAGATTCTATCGAGCGTATTATGTGAAAGATTAAAGCCCACCGTCAACAAACTGATTGGACTTTATCAGTGTCGCTTTAGACCTGGCAAATCAACAACCGACCAGATATTCACCATGCGCCAAAGACCCGTGAAAGGAGAATTGCCACTCACCACCTCTTCGTCGAATTCAAAGCTGCCTTCGCCACACGAAAAGGAACTGCTTTTATGCCGCCATGTCTGAACTTGGTATCCCCGCAAAACTAATACGGCTGTGTAAACTGACGTTGAGCAACACCAAAAGCTCCGTCAGAATCGGGAAGGACCTCTCCGAGCCGTTCAATACCAAACGAGGTTTCAGACAAGGCGACTCCCTATCTTGCGACTTCTTCAACCTGCTTCTGGAGAAAATAATTCGAGCTGCAGAACTAAATAGAGAAGGTACCATGTTCTATAAGAGTGTACAGCTGCTAGCGTATGCCGATGATGTTGATATCATTGGCCTTAACAACCACGCCGTTAGTTCTGCTTTCTCCAGAATGGACAAGGAAGCAACACAAATGGGTCTGGCAGTGAACGAGGGCAAGACGAAATATCTGCTGTCATCAAACAAACAGTCGTCGCACTCGCGACTTGGCACTCACGTCACTGTTGACAGTCATAGCTTTGAAGTTGTAGATAATTTCGTCTAGCCTGGAACCAGCGTAAACACCATAAACAATGTCAACCTGGAAATCCAACGCAGAATAACTTTTGCCAACAAGTGCTACTTCGGACTGAGTAGGCAATTGAAAAGCAAAGTCCTCTCTCGACAAACAAAAACCAAACTCTATAAGTCACTCATAATTTCCGTCCTGCTATATGGTGCAGAGGCTTCGACGATGTCAACAGCTGATGAGTCGACATTGCGAGTGCTCGAGAGAAAAGTTCTGCGAAAAATGTATGGTYCTTTGCGCATTGGCCGCGGCGAATATCGCATTCGGTGAAACGATGAGCTGTATGAGATATATGAGGACATTGACATAGTTCAGCGAATTAAAAGCAGAGGAAGTGGAGGACCTCCACTCCGTTGGAAGGACCAGGTGGAGAAGGACCTGGCTACGCTTAGAATATCCAATTGGCGCCTCGTAGCGAAAAGAAGAAACGACTGGCGCGCTATTGTTAACTCGACAATAATCGCGTAAGCGGTGTATACGCCAATTAAGAAGAAGAAGAAATCTACATCATACTTGAAAAAATATCTTTCAATAAAGCCACAGAAATGGGAATTTAAGTTGTATGTTTTGGCTGGTATATCTGGATATAACTACAACTTCGAAATTTTAGGAAATTGATTTGGGACCAAGTGCCAACAGTAATAAGATTACTAAGGGATATATCCCAACAAAAAACTACAAAATTGTGTTTTTTTTGATAATTACTACACATCTTTAGCATTGGTGATTTACCTATCTAAACGTGGAATTTACTCACTGGAAACAGTTCGTCGGAACTGAATTCCCAATTTAAAGCYTCCGGACGAGAAAATTGTGATGAAAACAAGAAATTATCCTTGAATATGCTGTAAAACTTGGATAATTTTCATATATCTGTAGTTTCGTGGAGAGGTTATAATACCGTTGTTGTAATTTAGTAAATATTATAATCTTATATGAATGAACATGATGGGTATATGAAAAGCGCCATCTATGATTGTCAAGCAAAATATATATATTTGTCAAAATTACACATACACACTCTGCAATAAGATTCTAGGTGKGAAGCAAAAAAAAAAGAAGAACACGTGTGACCTAATAAAAAGAAAAATAAAAGAAGAAATTAAATTGTATTTCATMTTATAAAAATCACCTTTTCAACAACCGTGTTCAGACCGACACTTTATCACAAGATTTCAGTTGTTGAGTAGTTTATCCCACTAATCTTGAAATTTTAACAAGATTTCGCCATACAATAATGGCGTGATTTGAATCGAATCTACGCTAAAACTCTCTGTGCGACTGATTTAGTACCATCTACTTGTCAGCATTGGAAATTTATCACATTATCACAGCTGGTTTCGACACTACAAAAAGAAAAAATTTAAACAAACAAATGAATTAAAAGCAATGAATCTGGATTCACCTCAAAATTTGCTTCCCAAAAAATGCATTCATTTTTTCCATTCCATGGAAAATATTATTAAAAGAAGACGGCTGTTATAATTAAATACTACATAACATTTTCTTTTAATAAATATTAAGCAATATATTTGGTGGGAACATAATATAAAATCGTTGGTTTGATAAAAAATTGGGCCGGAAAATAACGATCGATTGTCTAAATGTTGTAGCAGAGTATAACAAATTCATGGGAGGTGTTGATTTGCTAGATTTCTTTATGGGCCGATACAAAGTCAAAATGCGCTCTAAGAAGTAGTATATTCGTCTTTTTATCCTTTGGTTGACACGGCTGTGATAAATGCTTGGCTATTATATAAACAAATGGAAACACAAAAAGGAAATAGAATCACAGACAGTTTGGCAGATTTTCCCCTGGAAGTAGGTGAATGTGGAAAACACGGTAAAATGGAGAAACACGGAGAAACTGCAACACCACGAGGAATGCCATCAGAATTGTAAAAAAAAAATGCACTAAACGTAATGAAACGTATTTATTTTCCACACACAGTTGCGACCATTGAAATAGTAGTGCCTATTGGCCAAGATAGTTTTGCTTTAAATTTTGTTTCTTTTATGATATTGCCGGCGATCATTATTTTAATTATATTCTCTGAAGTATAACGGTCCTGTTATATACAACAATAAGTGTGAATTACTTACCGTTACTTTTTTAAAGTCAATTTTATTGGGATATCTGTTTTTATGCGCGAGCAATAGAATAGTAGTGAACAGAGAACATCAGGGGTGTCAGTTTTTGGCACCCGAATCACACTTATAAATAAGGAGTGCTTGCCGCACTCACAAACAGAAAGAAAAGAATAATACACCCAAACGCACAAATCGCTTTCCGTGTTTTGTGTTTTTGCATTTCGTCACTCACTCAAACAGTAAGCGTCGATTCTATTTTACCACACACCCAAAAATTTTGCGTAGATAAGTGAACGGCACAATGCACTGATAGCAAATGTGCGAACAGTAACAATAGATCAAAAAAAGGAGTGCGCAAAAATGAGCTTTGAGGGAATCACTCATGTTTTACAGTTATGATTTCGAGTGTCTGCAACTTGTATGCATGATGTGTTGAATACAATGCTCGCGACAGACTGCAAACGACATCTGTCAAATATTAAAATACACACGTTCTTATGGACGGACCTATTTTGATAACTGCACGACTACACGACGGCAGGCCGACAGTTGTCGTTCTCAATAACTTCAATTTTATCCTATATTAGATAGAGAGATGAGGTAGAGTGGTGATGCCACTAATATGTAAAATGTAAAATTACTCAAAGCTCTAACAAACCTAACGTTATTTTACAAATAAAAGCATAAWATAGCTCTGTTACATCATTTATAATAACAATTGATAATTTAAAACAAAYAWATTTACCTATTTACTTATTTTTTGCTTAAAAATTTCCCTTTGAACAAAATATTAAAATTTCATTGAAGTGCAAGGTATTAGTATGGCCACAACGAAATTGTGTACATGCAGAATGGACAACTGCGTAGTTTTGTGTACATCCCGGCCATTGTTATGTTGCTGCTCCTYCACAAACGTTCTTGTAGTAGGATTCATAATGCCATTTTCAGTTCACTGTAGTGCAGCTGCAGTCTGTCGCTAGCATTGTGTTCCACACATGAGCATTTGTTTTGTTTTGTAGTCGCTTGATTTCAGTTATTAATTTATGCTATAAAAATAATAAGCAAAATGACTGAAACGCCGGTCTCTATTAAAAGTAAAATTGGTTGTGGAACGTACACTTTAACACAAAAACATAAGGGAAGAAGTGTTATATGGAACATTTTACTTTCCATTGTTAAGGAAGACGAAAGTGTCGTGGAAGGTTGGCTATTTTGCAACACCTGCCGAAAAGTGCTGAAATTTTTAGCTGGCCACACATCAAATTTGTCTCGGCATAAATGTTGCATGACATTAAGGCAACCAAGAGAAGTGACGAAAGTGTCGGCAACAGACAAAGCAGAAGCTATTGAAGCTAGTGCCTCTATTGTAAACCTTAAAATTAAATATATAAGAACATATGAATATATAACATGCAATGAAGCATTCATTTCACATAAATGTATGTATACGTGCATATTCAAAAACAAATATTGTATGTATGCATATATGAAGCTAATTTAAGAATAACAACAACACACATGTCTCTCACATATTGTTTGTCTCAAGTGTTGTGCTCTCAATTTCACTCATTGCTTTTGCTTTAGCATTTTCGTCGGCCTCAACTCATTTGTGCATGCAGAAAAAGAGCACGAAAAAAATTTGAGCTTGTGTGTATGAGCATGTTCGAAATTATCAGTACATTTCAATAATCCTTCTTTTAGTGTGCCGATCGCACTCTAAGTGTCGTAAACGCACAAATGATTCGAGTACACTTATTGTTAGGGTGTACCCTTACCGTTCTCTGGTAGTGAACGATGAGATAATTGCAAACAGATAATTTTTAATAAAAAAATTTAATTTTATCAAACAAAAAGTAAGTTTCCAGATCTTTTATTAATTATTCAATGCAAAAAGCAAAAAAAAAAAAATATGACTGCACTTTTTTAGGCCGCGGGAATCTGTAGTAACGAAAAACGAGAATGTATTCAATCTGTCATAAACAGCGGTAAATCCAACAAGGGAGTGGAAAGAATTGTAGGGTGTTAAGCCACAACGACTCACAATGCAATTATTTATGAAAAAAAATATGGATTCTTTCCGAGAATTTTACACCAATACTTGTAAGATGTGCCAAGACTTGACCTAGAATGTCAGCTATGGAGATTCGGAATGAACTGAACCTGGCCTACGGTGTTCATACATCGAGAAGACTTCTACGTGAACATAATTTATTTTTCCGCAGTCCTCGATAAGTACCGTTATTAAAAAAAATCATATAGCAAGTTGTCTTAAATTTGCCAATGGACCGATTGCGAAATGGCGCAACATCTTGTGGACAGACGTGTCGAAAGTTATTCTATACGGCGGTAAAGGGTCCCGTTAATATCTAAGACGCTCCCCTAATAGAGAGTACGACTCCAGATTCAGCACAAAAACTATGAAGCTTGACGGTTTGAATTTCATGGTTTGGTGTGTTTTTCTTACAGGTCCAATTTTTTTGTGCAGTCCCAATTCACAAGATTACTAGCATAACGGACCGACACAAATTCGTGGATATAATGCAGTATATTATGATACCATTTGTGGAAGAGGACATCCCGCTCAGCATCAGCAGAATAATGACCCGAAGCATACCAGTAGGGTGGCAAAGGAGTGGTTTCGGGTCAATGGAATTGACATGGAAAGGTCAGCTCAATCGCCTGGCCTCTATCCTATTGAAAACCGTTGAGCAGACGTCAAGAAAGCCGTGTGGAAGGATAAACCCAAAAACAACAACGAGTTATGGACCGTAGTGCAACAATCATGGCAGAACATACCACCGGAAATATGCCACAGTCTCGTAGATTCTCTGAAGAAGCGATGAAGTGCAGTTATCAAAAATCATAATCATGCTACCAAGTACTAAGATATCCTATAGACAGAACTTGTAAAAATCTTTCAGTACTTCTTTTTTTGATTTTTAGTGCTTTACTACCATTTTACTGCTCCCAACAAGTTTCATACATAAACACATCTTTGTAAATAAACATATCTTGTACATATTCAAATCTAAATATTTTTAGTAATAAACATAGCCTGGAAAATTTGTAAGTATAATTCTTATACTTAAAAATAAAGCATGGTTGGACCATTTGGATCACTAGCCGCCAAGGGTGTACACTAGGGCGGGTCGATTTGTATGGATGGGAAAAAAACCAACAAAGCGGCTAACAAAAACGAAAACTACAGAAAATTCTAAGAATGARCCACTTTAGATTTTGAGGTCATACTTATTAAACTTATTATTGTACTCAAAAACCTATAGTTTTAAAAATAACAACATGCCATGCAATTAATGCAATTATAGCAAGCTTTTGTAACTTACTTGTTTTTTAACGTGGCTGAGTAAAACACAACGGTACTCTTACCACAATAGTGGTCTGCGTTGAATAAATAATAGTGTGTTCTAAATAATTTTTCAAGTGTTAAATAGTTTTCGATTAATAAATTATACTGCAAACGTCTGCAATATCAGTTGATTCCACCAATTCAGAAATTGATACAATTTCAATGAACTTCGGGTCTCGTGTTCATCTCAGTCTGAATATTGGCTTGCCAAGAGATTGAAGTGATCTAAATCTACCAAGTAATCGTGACGTATGAAATTACTATTTATTTTTACCCATGGCTGAGCAAAAAATAACAAAACAAAAAAAAGTAACCGTACTGTAATCTTAACACACAAGTGGCAAAAAAAAAAATTTGGAAAATTTAGGATAAACTAGATATTCCGTTAATCAATGAAAAAACTGCCTCGAAAAAACTGAAAATATTACTAAATATATATCATAATGAAATAAAATTTAATAGTAGACCAATTAAGTCATCAACGTTTTTGGAAACAATTGATCAAGTGTTTTACATTGCAAAATGTCAGTGCGCAAAAACATTGCCTTGCTGCTGTGGTTTAATACCCATTGAACTCCAAGAGTTTATGACTGATCAGAACAGTAAGAGGAAGCTAACCATTCCCGAATTCGAGACGATTGCTATTGACCAACAATCAACACTGGCGCAAACTAGTCTTGATCCAACTTTTTTTCCTGGCTCAATAAATATGGATGTTGAATCAAGTTCGTCGGAAAAAAAATTAATACCAAAAGGTACGATACACCTCATTTCGCTATGGCGTGCGATAGGTTTGAAATCGGTAATAGGGTGGCTTCTTTTTTGTCCACATCGCTTTTCAAAGATATTGACTTTAAAGATGAAAATGGGGAACCAATAATTATGGACAAATTTAAAGTTTCACGTGAAAGAGAGAAATTTAGGGATTCTCTTCGAAGAAAGCAACGCAATGACTGTAATCTGATAGCCTTCTGCTTCGATGGCAGAAAAAACAACTCTCTGACGAGCGCAGAAGAAAATGGAAGATTCCATTCGAGTATGGTAAAAGAATCACATTTAGTGGTTCTTAAAGAGCTTGAGAGCAGATTGTTGGGTTACGTAAAAGTCGACGCCGAGAACGCTAAAACAAAACAGAGGCAATTGTGCGAATTCCTCATAGAAAAAAATTTGTTCCTTGAGAGACTGATTGGAATTTGCTGTGATGGACAAGCAACAAACACAAGTTCTGAAAATGGAATTTTAAGGAGATTCGAAATCATGTTGAATAGACCATGGGGACCCATAGTGGGATAACAACAAAGCAAATCGAAATATGCGAGCAGATGGCGGTAAGCAAACAATTGTTTTAAAGAGCCTAATATGTATATATTGATCTCAGCTAAATAAATAAAATCTTTCTGTAGGCTGTACCCGACTTTGAGGCCATTTCGTTGGGAGATATGAAGATTCATGAAAAAATGCTCTCGACTGACGTTCAGTACTTGTATCGAATGGCAAATGTAGTTTGTGATGGTTTCTGCACCGAAAATTTAGCCAGTATGAAACCGGGACAAGCAGACTCTTACGTTTATACGTGACAACTAGTGCACCATCAGCGAATTTAAAAACTTTGGCAACTTATATAATGAAAGTTTACGTACCGATGTACTTTAACAATAAGTTCTACAACTCAGTTGTATACGGCAGTCTCTTGTTTTTTTAAATTTATACAGTCCACGCGATATTTACCACCAAGCCTGCGAGAAATTTTTAACACTGTAATCAAAAACAATTCATGCTTTATGATAAGAGAAAAGATGTTCGCGAAAGAGCCAAAAAAAAGATACTACATTATCGCGATAAAGTTTGTGATCCGACTAAGCTAAGGGTTTATGATAAAAAACACGCAATAAATTTTGAATGCTCAGACTACTTTGATCTAGTTGACCTAGATGATGACAGTGTTTTGTCTGAGCCTCCATTCTCAGCAAACATTCCATACGAACACTTGTTGCAGTTTATTGAGTCTGATGATCTACCTCTTCCTGACCCAGGGATTAAATGTCACACCCAATCGCCTGAGCATTGTTTACAGCTTCTGACAACAGTTTCCCGACGCGCTATTGCAAAGAATAGAGACGATACTATGGCCATAACTATAGAAAGTCGTACTACAACACCACGCATTGAATCCAAAAAAGACTTTCAAACCTAAAAAAAAAAACTAAAAGTAGGAAAGATTCTCAGTCATCAGTAAAAAAAACCAATGTCTGTAACTTGCACCACAAAAACATTTCATTTTTTGAAAACTTAACTACAATAATAAAATTTTATTTTCGATCTACCGTATTTTCCACAATTTTACATTTCTTTTTTTTTAATCTAGGAATATCTGTATGCTGCATACATAGAAGCACAAACTTTCATTATAATCGAAGAAACCAAGCACAATTTTCCGGATCGCTTCTTAGAAAAGTATAAGTTTTTGAGTGTAATTTAATAAGTATGACCTCAAAATATTAAGTCGCTCTGCGCGAGGTGGGAATTAATTTTAAACCCATGGCTTCTTGGCAAAACATTCATAGAATTTTCTGTAGTTTTCGTTTTTGCTAGCCGCTTCTTGGTTTCTTTTCATCCATACAAATCGACCCGGCTTAGTATACACTCTTCTCACTTGCAAATTACTAGGTTTGACGGATATATTTACGTATGTTAAGTGCGAAAAATGTGAAATTTCAACAAGGCAAGAAATTGTTTTAAAAAATTTCATATCGAATAAATTTAAATTTATTGTAAAAGTAATGAATTTACTTCTGTCCACTTTGATTCCATAAAATAAAGAGCATAATCGTTAAGTAAGTTAGTTATAAATTTATTAGATTTGCTGAATTATATTGCATATCAGTAATGTTAAGTAACTCTATTGCTAGAAACACCCCAACCATAAAATTTCAAATTTTTATCTAACACAAATCTGCTCAAATTAAGAATATGAATCAAAAAAATTTGTATTCTCCCGAAAATGAAATCATGCAACGAAGTGTTAATAAAATTGAGAAAACGTGTTTTTATTATTACGATACGTGTTTGTGCTTAGAATGAATGGAATCGGATGACAATTCACCCAGACACTTACTTACTTATTGCTATAAATTCTATGGTAGAGTTAAATCCAGCATAAGAGATGATCATTATCATTAAAAAATCGGTATCCGAAGTGCTAAGGCCAATTTTATCAATATTTTGTAACGAAAAATATTATTTGGAGCATTTAATGTTTTCCGGATTTGCTATATAAGACCTAGGGTCCATAAAGTGAAAATAGAAAGGATCTGAACAATAATTTTATACAACTTTTTGCTCAAAATCAACTGGGATGGCTCGAACAACAAAACAGCGATCAATAAATATACAGGGGTGTTGTGGAATCCAAGACAGAATTGCTTAGCTGTCAGAATTGCCAATTCTGTTTTTCATTGGTGTCACAGAATCTGTTTGGATTTTCGTCTTTTCGAACATACGCAAAACCAATATTCGAATCAGCTGTTTACTTCCAAATGAATACATTTGAAAGCAATCCTATTAAGGTTTTTAATTAGTTGCGATTTAAAGGAAGATTTTAAGAAAACTGTTTTATTTACTCCTTCGATTGCCCTTTGGTCTTTGGTTTTCGTACTGCTATCTTGTTGTGTTAAATACCACGACTTAACGACTCGCCATCTTACCGCTTTTGGGACCGCTAGCCTTAATTGTTCCCCTATCTTACGGAACAAACGACTGTTGTCCATAGTATAATCATTAGCTTGAATTCAAACTTCATCTGTAGATATTTTTCCGTTAATAATTTTGCTGAATTGCTGAAAATGTAAACTGTCATTTTCGAGTTGCATTGAGTAAACTAAGCTTGACCGATAACCCTATGGAATTGGCATTGGTATGCACTTCGTGACTTTTCATTGGATCGCATAAAACTAGTAGTGTAGTAGTTGGTTTAATTTCATATAATATGATGTTCGTTTGTCCATTTAAAAGTTTGCCCCTTTTTAGAAAAGTTAAAGCAATCTTCACTAGCGTTAGTCGGCTGTGAAAAAGCTTCAATGGATTTCGTTTGCTCTTCAACTTGACTTATACCATTTTGGTTAATAACATGCCTTAAGAACTTCAAATTTTCCGCCATAAACGTATATTTGCTTAGCTTTAATGTAAGCCTCTACCCCTCGCTTACCGTCTTGGTTGCAATAAATACTTCGTCAGCATAGCTTATAATATTGTTTCTATTTCGTATAAGTTACGTTACGATACGAAGAGATATTGGCACTGATTTCAACTCGTCATTCTGATATATATATACACATATTCTTAGTATTCGACTAACTAGGTGGGTTTGCAGTGTCCAAATAGTCGTTGGTCCAGTCATTTTCGACCATCCGGATAACCGCTCCCTCTTTGTTGTCCAAGACATCATTAATCATGATAAAAAATAGTGGAATAATTAAATTGCCAATCTACATTTTTATTGACTTCATAAACCACTTAAAGAATAGTATAGACATAAATATATATGATGTAACAACATTTGCACAAATATCTCATAACTTAAAATATATAATGCGAAATATATGTCACCGTCTCTTCATAACTAAGGTACAGTACAAAAATAATACGTCTCTATTTCTATATCTATTCATATGGTAATGCTTTGTTTAACATTCATCGAATGTAATTGCAAAATCGACTGTATTGTGTTGTGCAATGCCTCAAGAATATTTCTGAGCCAGTATCATTATCTCAAAATATTAGGTTATCAAAAAAGTCTTGCGGTATTTTCGCTAGTTTGCGCTGAGAGTGCGTAGCTTTAGTTTTATTCGTCGCATCGGGTCATGCTATACCTTTTTGACGTCGTTTTTGTCGTTTCTTTTAAATCATTCGTGAGTTATAGCGTCGCAAACATGGAGCAAAATAAAGAGAAAGTACGGCATATTTTACAGTACTACTACGATAAAGGCAAAAATGCATCTCAAGCCATCAATAAAATTTGTGCAGTTTATGGAGCTGATACAGTTTCCATTTCCCCCGCACAACGATGGTTTCAACGATTTCGTTCTGGYGTAGAGGTGGTCGAAGATGCGCCACGCTCCGGAAGGTCTGTCGTCGATAAAATCGCTGAATTGGTCGAAAGAGACCGGCATAGTAGCAGCCGTAGCATCGGTCAAGAGCTGGGCATGAGTCACCAAACCGTTATAAACCATTTGAAGAAGCTTGGAGTCACTAAGAAGCTTGATGTATGAGTGCCAAACGAATTGACGCAAAAAAACATCTTTGAACGTATCGACGCATGCGAATCGCTTCTGAATCGCAACAAAATCGACCCGTTTTTGAAGCGTATGGTGACTGGCGATGAAAAGCGGGTAACGTAAGGCACAAGCGGTCGTGGTCGAAAAGCGGTGAAGCCCCGACGGTGGCCAATCCTGGATTGACGGTCATGAAGGTTCTTCTGTGTGTTTGGTGGGATTGGCAGGGAACAATCCACTATAAGCTACTCCTCTATGGTCAAACGCTCAAGTCGGACCTGTACTGCCAACAACTGGACCGCTTGAAATCAGCACTCATGCAGAAGAGGCCATCTTTGATCAACAGAGGCCGAATTGTCTTCTATCAGGACAACGCGAGGACACACACATCTTTAGTGACGCGCCAGAAGCTCCGGGAGCTCGGATGGGAGGTTMTTTTGCATCCACCGTATAGTCCGGATCTCGCACCAAGTGATTACCACCTGTTTCTGTCCATGGGGAACGCGCTTGGTAGTCTGAAGTTGGCCACAAGAGAGTCCTGTGAAAATTGCCTCTCCGAGTTTTTTGCCAATAGGGAAGCGAGCTTCTATGAGAGGGGCATTATGAAGTTGGCATCTCGTTGGGAACGCGTCATCGAACAAAAGGGCGCATATTTGACTTGAATCGCATTATTGTAACCAATTTTATGAACAATTGAAAATTCAATAAAAAAATACCGCAAGACTTTTTTGACAACTTTTATGATCTTTTTTTCGTGCTCCGTATCAACTGTTAGTAGAATCCGTATAGATATGTTAACAAAAATTACTGCCAGTAGCTGCGTGATGTTTTTTTGTATAAATATGACATTCATGCCCCATATTTGAAATATTATTTTTTATATACGAATTGTTTTAACTTTTAATATAGAACGATAAAAAAGTCAGTGCCCGTCTCAAAGCTACCTTCTCCAGACTAAAGGAATAGCTTGGCAAATTTTCACGTCCTTTCGAGCAGGGTTTAGACATTATGAAGGCACATAAAGAAATAGCGCTTCATTTTTATATATGTATAAGATAATTCTATATCGATCCCCATTAAGTTTAGGTGATACGTACAACCGTTAGGTGAGCAAAACTATTATCCTTTGTGGCAACATGTAGCAAGAGTATAAAAATACCGAATATCTGAATCCTCTTCAAAATTTTATAGTACAAAAAAGATAGTATTGGTGGGTACGTTAAAGTTGATAACGTGAAATGTTTGTTAAATACCCGTACGAAGACTAAGCGGCTGCTGATTTAATTAGTGGTACTTATTTAACTGCGCAAACTTATGGCAATATCGTAAAACGGCTGTTAATTCTTACATGCAATTTTCAGTGGCAACAAGTTGTCGCAATTCACAATCAGCTGGGTCAAACCACGTCAAATGAGCCATGAAAAATTCGCAGTTCATTAAGAAGGGGACCAGACGCATACCCCGTGATATAAATATTTCGACAAAATACATTTTTTTAAGTTATTGAAGGTTAAAATTTAGAAAAATTAGTTATCTCATAAACTACTGAAGATAATTGATGAAATTTTGTGAACCCAAAAAAATATCTTATATTATTAATATTTTTTCACGGTCAACTTGGTTAAACCGATTTTTGCTATTGTTTGACAGATGTCGCTTGAAGTGTTCTGCCTCCTTTGCGTTTACAGCGTCAGGGGTTAGCAGTTTTTATATTGCTAATTAAATTATGTGCAAGTACACATATTAACAAAAACAAATTTTAATATTTTTATTGCTTTTAATTGCATTTTGACGTATTTAATAATAAACGAATTTTTTCGAAAAATCTATATAGATTTTCAAAAAATGCTAAAGTTGCCATTAAAAATTTTCTCTTATCTATTTTTGTTTCAAATTTTTTAAATAAATAAACCAATCACAATCAGCTGTCTAAATGCACAATTCTGCCGTGTCTCACTATAAAATTTCAATGCGCATTGACGTTGCTTAAGGCGCATTAATTTTTCTCGTCTGTCAAGGCTATTACTACCTGTCAGGGTTATTGTAGCCTTGACAGACGGCAGCCTGAACTTACAAAACTTGAGTAGGCAACAATGTCCAAAAATGGGCGATTTTTGCTATTGTTTGGCAGATGTCGTTTGAAGGATGTCGGCGTCTTTGCGTTCACAGCATCAGGGATAAGAAGTGCTCATAAAGCTAATTAAATTTTGTGCAAGTATATTAACAAATCAAATTATAATATTTTTAGATGGCAGAAAATAAACAACCCATATTTTGCTATCCATTTCCAATATTCCAACATTCTATACTTTTTCACCCACTTTTTTCGCGTTACAATCAAGTATTGCTTTTAATTGCACTTTATTAGTTTTTAACGTATTAAATAATAAAACGAATTTTTTCGATAAATTTATATTGATTTTCCAAAAATACCAAAATTGCCATTAATAATTTCCTCTTATCCATTATCGAAATAAGTAAACCAATTTCACAATCAGTTGTCTAAATGCACAATTCAGCGCCTGTCACCATRCAATTTTTTTATGTGCATTAGCGTTTCTTGATGTGCATCAATTTTGTTCGTCTGTTAAGGCTATTATTTTATGAATATTCATAACTGAATTGAATATTTAATAGAAAAAAGGATTACGTATAAACGGAGCATTTCCTGGTTATACAGGCAAACAAAAAACACGCATAAATATAGTGGATTTTATACAAGATACACCACCTTATACAGATGAGGTTGTTAGTCCGTCCGCCAATTTAGCATTAGACACTTGCACAACTACACCAAAAAAAAAAAATTACAAGACCTCATAGTAGTTAGAATCTTTTTATTTACTGTTAGAAATTACGTTTAGAAAAACAAATGGAAGTAAGAATGAAAAAAGTCAGATTTGAACACGGTAAACTGAAAGGCTTAAATAGCTCATAAGTTGCTTGAATATAATAATTTGTACCACAATATGACATTTTTTCCATTTCGACTCTTTAAATATTGTTTTTTTTTTTCTTATAGTGGTGACTGAACTGGTCCACCTAAAGGTTCTTTTACTTTTTCAGTAATAAAATTTTTTTTTTTTTTTCAATTAAAATAAAATAAAAAAGCAACATATTTACTGATTGTTTACTTTCAACAATCGTTTAAAGATTGTTCGTTGCCTTATCTGCCCATCATTGGAACGAACACTTGATAAAGACTCGTCAATTCGTGCTCCGAAGTAATCATATTGTTGGATCACTATATAAAGACGTGCAAAAATGCACAACAGAGGATCCACATTTCGCATACTATTTTCAAATCTACCAAATCTTCCTTTCTTCATTACAAAAGTGTTCAATTAGAATTCTTGTCGACTGAATACTTTGTTAAAAACATTGGTTCGGGCTAAATTTCTGAATTTCTCTCTACATGACGTTATAACAGTATTTGATAACTTATATGCATTGTCACTTGTGATCCAACCACCTTCTCCAAAAAAATGTCCGCGAATGTACTTGAGAGCATGCGCGTACCAACTGGATTTGGTAGAGGGCGTTACTAGCTAACGAACGAGTGGCTGGTCAACTGCCTCCGAGCACCTGGAGAGTCAGGACAAACATCCCAATGCTTCCGTAGCCTCCCCTACAGCCTAGATGTAATAGTACTTTTAAAGGCATTTTTAGGCATAAGGTTAGTACTTGAAAAGTTATAATTGCAGGCCACACTCACTTCTAAACAGATACCAAAGTTATACTGCTTTATATTTGCTCATTGTAATTTATTTTGTGGGTAAAAGTGTAGTAAGTTCCATCAAGATGTCTCAATTTCTACTCAGGTTATTGCTTGGTTATACATATATACGATGTATAGTAGATCTGTTGTTGTTGTTGTTGTTGTAACGGCAGAATTCTGCCGAGTTGACAGTCCTTGGCCGGATAAAAATCCGGGTCCGTTCCGGTTTTCGTAGACCCGACTGTCGTGGGAACGGATGTATAGTAGATCTAATATGCACCGCTTAGTATGATCACTTCATAACCCATTTCTATTACTTAAAAAACTGGGACAATCAATTGTCACAATCTTATATTAAGACAAAATTCGCACCATCATTAATACTTATTAGGCAAAAATAGGTAGGCAATTCGCAGATTAAAATTCGGTACATGAGCATTTTTATACCCTGAACAGGGTATATTAAATTTGTCGCTAAGTTTGTAACACACAAAAGGAAGAGTCGGAGACATTACAAAGTATATATATAAATGATCAGTATGTCGAGCTGAGTCGATTAGCCATGTCCGTCTGTCTCAATCAGTCTGTCTGCATATATACGAACTAGTCCATCAGTTTTTAAGATATCGTTTTGAAATTTTGTAAACAACATTTTCTCTACAAGAAGCTGCTCATTTGTCGGAACTGCCGATATCGGACCACTATAACATATAGCTGCCATACAAACGACCGGAAAAATTTCACATTTCACAATGTATTTTCACAAAATTTGGCAAATACTATTTTCTAAAGCAACAATGTAATCTCCGAAGAATTTATTCAGATCGGCTGACGATAGCATATAGCTGCCATACATACTGAATGATCAGAATCAAGTTCTTGTATGGAAACTTTCACATTTGACAAGATATATTCACGAAATTTGGTACAGATTATTTTCTAATGCAACAATGTAATATCCAAACAAATTGTTCAGATCGGTTAACTATACCATATAGCTGCTAATGGAACACCTGCTAATGGATTGCCCAGAAATCTGCAGACGCAGGATTAAGGCCCTTGGATTCATGTTTCTAAATAGGGATCACGTCGCCTCATTAGCACCTAGCAGGATATTGGAATTCATCCATTTGCTGGAGCTAAGTGAGACGCTGTGAGTTGGTAGAGGGCACAATAGACCCTAGGTCGCGGTGCAATCCTCATTCTTTATCTTATCTTATCTTATCTTACCATATAGCTGCCATACAAACTGAACAATCGGAATCAAGTTCTTGTATGGAAAACTTTCACATTTGACTAAAAATATTCACGAAATTTGGTACAGATTATTTTTTAAGACAGCAATGAAATCTCCGAAGAAATTTTCAGATCGGTTAGCTATAGCATACAGCTGCCATACAAACTGAACAATCGGAATAAATTTTTTGTATGGAAAACTTTCACATTTGACGTGGTGTCTTCACGAAATTTGGCATGGATTACTGCTTAAAGTAACAATATAATCTCCAAAAAAAAATTGTTCAGAATGAATTACTATATAGCTTTCATATAAACTGTACACAAAGTTACTAACAGAAATTCACCTGTGAAGGGTATTTAGCTTCGGTGAAACCGAAGTTAACGTGTTTTTTTTTTTTTGTGTTTTTTTGCATTAATTCTTGTGGCCCTCATATGAGTACATCAAGTTTCTTTTTCTATTCAGCCGTATTTAAATGACTCGAATTTGTGCAGGTTTTAGCTCTTGGACAATCTAGCATAATGCTTACATGACAAGAAACAAAACTAGTGCGTAACTGGGTGTTACAGTATTAGGGATATAAATGCGTTCGCTTTTCTTCAGCTTATGCGGCTATCGCCGAGTTTACAATAGTGCGACTGTTGTTTTTCCTTTTCGCTGTTTGACGCTAATTCCAAGTGAAGSCAGGTGCTTCTCCTCCTGGTATTTGCAACAGAGTGGAGGTCTTCCTCTTCCTCGAGTACTCTTAGAGCTGAAGTGTTCCGTCCATTCGAACGACCAAAGATCTTCAGGAGCTCCTTTCTCTTCACAACTCGTAACGCCTGTTTTTGTGTGAGTCAGATGCTATAACTTTTTTATACATAAAAAGATTCTATAATGAAAAATTTAATTTCCATTAAAGGCGATTGAGTACCTAAAATAGACACACGTATTGTAAACACGCAATACAATTATAAATTCCAATTAAATAGAAAAAAGAAAAATCTACTATTAACACAAAATAAATTTCTTAAATATAAGTTAAATTTTTCAACTCCTCATTACACAGTACAACAGCTAATCTGGGGGGCTAGAAATTCCAAGTCAGAGTGATGGTACTAGGTCAGTATAGTAAAACCCTCAAAGGGTTTGGCGTTCGTATGTGTCAGTTTTTTTTTTATGACCTTTTACCTTTTAGCGCCAAACCCTTTGAGGGTTTTACTATACTGACCTAGTACCATCACCTTGACTTGGAATTTCTCACCCCCCAGACAATAATCCCAAAAATGTTCCACAGTGTTATCTGGTCGAAGATATTTGACTTGCTAAGCTTTGTAATTATGTGATTATTTTTTTATACATATTATTCAACCATATATTGAAGTGTGTACATTTTTCACTTACATATATTGGGCTCCAGAATCACAGAGATATATTTCATTAGCAGTTATCGAACGATTGGTTTCTTCAGTTGGCTGATAATGTATTAGTGAACCGTTGGGACCACTTGAACTTATAGTTGGAAAGCTCAAGCCCATGTAATATTCATTTTTACTGCAAATAAATATTTTTTAAAGTCGTTAAAAAGGTAAGGAGACATAGTTACGATCGGAAGTCTTCCAATTTAGTAGCTCCGGACATTTCATTCACATTCATTCCATTTTTAATAGAGTATTCTAACCAAGCAAAATACTGACAAAGTGCAACTCCATCACGAATGTGGCAGTTAACGAATCCCATAATTTCTGATTTATTTTTCACAGCTTTGTTTAGAGCTAAAGGTGTGATCTGAAAGTAAAAGAACAATTTCTTCTATAGGACTCTTATGTATATATTTTACTTACTTCTTGAATTCTTATACTCTTGGGTATTATGGAAGATAAGTAATAACTGGAATTCGGAGAGATCCATATTTTTCCCTCTCTTAAAGAATTTACAGTAGCCTTTAATTCACTGCCAATACAGTCGTAGGGTTGAACCATAATATCGACTCCGTTTTCTTGCTGATGACCTTTAAAATCTTCGGGCAGTTTTGATTCATCAATGAATAGTTTAATACAATTGATGTGAATAATTAAATATGCGAAAAAGACTGGATTAAAATCAATATCCGATCCACGAAGATTCAAAAACCCTAGAAATACACGTTTAAAAGATATTAATTGTTGAAGTTAGATTATTTTTGGGAAACTTTTTATTTCTTATAAATTTTATACCTCTACGAAAAAAATCATTATTTTTCAGATTGATTCCGGACTTTTTTCGATTCGGGATTTCTAATAGTGCGGAAAAGTTGCCTTAGTACTTCTTGATTCCAATGCAACTTTTTGTTTTGAGATCGGATTGCATCTTCAACCAGAACTCCGGCCTTGAAATTTCGGAAATTCGTTGGGGTTGAAGATGCAATCCGATCTCAAAACAAAAAGTTGCATTGGAATCAGGAAGTACTAAGGCAACTTTTCCGCACTATTAGAAATCCCGAATCGAAAAAAGTCCGGAATCGATCCACCCTAATATGCTTTGATCTTTGACGATGAACAGTTTGTTTAGATAGAGATTATATTATTTTTTTAAGTTTGTTTACATACATCTATATCGTTTGCTTAAATACATTTGCTTTGTTTTAAGATAAGGTATTCAAACTCAATGTGGTTTTGATACTTTTTTGTTTAGGATTGTTTGTTGTAATGATAGTGCAGTTCAATTGTTCCAATTCAACGTTGTTTTGAAGCATTATGTTTACTTAAACAAAAGGTTGTTTTTATGTTTTTACTATGATAAGGAGTACTTTCCTTAGATGGCGCAAGCGGACTACAATCACACCTATTTCCCATATAACACAATTTTATATTACAATTTATTCTTTCACTTTCCAGTACACAAATCAAGAAGTATTTAACATATCGGAATAAAATGTTTCACTAGTAAAGCCTTCAGTGTATGCCACCATATGACCAAAAATTGTCTAAATGCAACCAAAACGTTTCAAGGTCATAGGGACCGAATATATGGAATATCTTTAGTTGACTTTTGACTGAAAATATCGGTCAATGTGTCAGATATACAATGTAAATTCAGACAGAATTCTTTCCTGACAATAGTAATTCTGTGTATAAAAAAAAAAAAAAAAAAAGTAATTTTATTTGAGTAATCTCAATGAGTAATCTCAATGAAAATTACAGAATATGTTTTGTTCACAAGATTGTATCTATAAAATTTATTTGTAAATTTGCATATGGCCATTGACCCCGTACCACTAAAGAATCGGTTTGCATGCTTTGTGAACAATTTGCTAAAAGCGCGCTAAGAAGACCACTTTTAGAGATTAATAGTGCCGTAAACAAACTTTCAATATTAGGTTTTTGAGAAGCTCATAAACTTCACCTGCCACCATATACTTGTACATTTATAAGGCAATCATCGCAATACGATTTATGTTTTTATATCCCACCCCATTGATAAAAAGCGAGAACAAACATTAAATTAATTACACTGTGGAACATTTTTGGGATTATTGTCTGGGGGGTAAGAAATTCCCATTCAGTCAAGTCAACCAAAAAAAAAAAAAAACACAAAAGGCTTGTTGGGAAAGCATAATTCTAACAACAACGATATTTCTGTCGCAAGGATGTTAAGAGCATTCTCGAAAATTGTTTTTTTATTATTTTTTTTCAATTTTTTTTTATGTTTGTTTTTGCCATGTTAATGTTACAACAAAGCGAAAAACCATCAAGATAAGGAAAAAATTTTAAAGGTCATAAAAAAAACTGACACATACGAACGCCAAACCTTTTGAGGGTTTTACTATACTGACCTAGAACTTCACTCTGACTTGGAATTTCTCACCCCCCAGATTAGCTGTGTTTTTATATATATCACTAGACTCTGTAATCAAATTAAAATACCGCTTCACCCTGACTTGGAATTTCTCACCCCCCCGATTAGCTGTGTTTTTATATATATCACTAGACTCTGTAATCAAATTAAAATACCGCTTTTATATATCTTTAGCAAAACTTCGCCACTTCAACAACCTGACAACTACAAATTTCGCTAAGAGATTGATTCTGAGAATTATCGTCGATTCTATTTAGCATTTTTGTCATAATACTCATAGTTTAATTACTACTAATACTTGAAGATTAATATAATAAAAAATTAAATAAAAGCAAAATTTATTTTGCCACAGTAGTTTTATTAAAAATATATACAGTACCTAATAAATGTATATCTAATGTGCGAAATTTTGGAATAGTGAGGATCTTCAAATTGTGATATTATTGAATTAAAGGACAAAAATCGATGTGAAGCGGTGTACTCCACGGGGAAGTGAATATTTTGCCTGGTATTACACATAATTGCATAATGCATGTATTTCAGCGTACTGCTGGTGTAGTAGCCGAAGGCGCAGCAATAATCGCTGTAAGAACTGATTTTTGTTTTAAAAGAAATTTGTATTTTACGACGACGACTCATTGTTATAGTAAACAAGAATATGTTTGCTTTTATTAATTGTATTACCGGTCATTTGCAATTTCTTATTTTATCGGTTTAGTATGCCGACAATTTATTATATGCCTTTTCACTATTAACGGCAATTACTCACACTTTTTTATTCTCGGCTTATGACTGGATGCAACTGGCTGTGATAGAATGGATACTCCTTAGCGCTAATCGTGTTAGAACTACGAAATTAGATGGATCTTACGAGAGTAGCTGTGAATAGAGAACGGCTTCGATTCGTAAATTAGAGAATTCTTCATAATTCATTTGCAGTTTTTTACATCTGATTACCTTAATCATCAATATGAGGAGCGCCTATGTAGATGCGGTAAGAGCGACCTTTCCTTTTTGTAAGTCGAGGCGCGTCACACTATCGCATAGGGAATAAAGTGATCCTTAACATTATTTTCTGATTGGCCTATAAACTTGAAAATTATTGGACAATATTATATGATAGGTGTAGATTTTTCGACTTTTTGTCATCCTGCGGCGTCGAAAAGTTACATAGGAATGATAGAAAATGGTCGAAGAAAGTTATCTTTTGAGGAAGATTTAAGAATTCTGAGAAGAACGCGTTTAAAGACTGGAGTTGCTATGTTACCCACTTTGTTCCCTTTCTACAAGAGACGCTGTAGCGACCATAATAATTTGAATTTCGATTTCAAAATCTTARAAAATGTTTATTATAGTGTATACTATTCGATAATGCCAAAAAATCGAGATTTCGAAAATTTCACACTGAGACGATCCCTTCATTATGGGGAAAATTTCCCATCTCTCCAATTTTTCTTAATTGTGAATTAAGATGTTGGTTTGAGGTTTCCTCAACTTGAGCTGACAAGGTTCGGTAACTAGTCTACTTTGTGTTTCGCTGTGGAGCGTTTGAGCTTTTTGTGCCTTTGACCAACATGGTGTCTTTTGTCAATTGTTAAAATTTTGGTTTTCGGGATTTGCTTTTGCAATTAAACATGTGGTTCTTTTTGTATAAGCCTTTTTTGGGGTCAGATGCAAAGTCTGCTGTATTGAAGCATTGAGTGATGTCTTTTATGAAAATATGAGCCATTAATTTAGCTTTAGTTATTTTTATATGTATGCAGATATGACACTCAATTTTTGCAAAGTCTTTTTGACCTGACAAAATTATTTCGTTCGTTAACTTTTAAAATATTATTTCTCCCAAGATATAAGTTTATGGCCCTTGTGCATAGTTCGCATGACTTGTTTTTTTTTTTTCTGTTCGGATATGAACGATTGCGTTTTGGGAAAGCTTTTGTTTCTACTAACTTGGGCTCTATTCTATTTTGGTCGTGTTTAATGTTCTCAGTTTTGACTATTTTTCTATGTCATATTGCGTAGTTAGAACGTCCTTCATTCATTGTCACGTTGGGTATTTTCTACTTAATGAGACGGATTGCTCCCACGAAAGAAACGATTTTTCTGGTAATCCTGCGGTGCATATGTGTACCAGACTAGGGTCCCTAACAAACAATTTGAAACAATGGATTCTAGTTTGATGACTTTTGCACTTAGCTTTTAGAGCTACCCAAGCCAAACTGAAATTATTCTCCTTTAATTCGAACTGTTTTACTATGCCTACTTGACCTTTTGTTTTGCATTGAAAGTGATATAATTTTTGTGTTTTTGATAGTCTTGGATGATTGATGTAAACAGCAATTCTTCATAACCTCCATAAAAKGTGTAGGTGATTCATGTGAGCACCTCGAAGTGGATGCCTGCACTTGCCTTTTGATTGTCTWTTTGTCGCAGCTCTATTCTCGGATGTGGAGTAGACGCAATCGCTTTTATTAGCTTTAATTGATCAGAGATAAAGCTTTCTAAGCAGTTTTCGTATATTGCGTACGACGATGATTTACAATTTTGTGGTAGATCTGAATCGTCAGAATCTACCCTGACGTCATGAGCCGCTTGGAGGCGAGTCCAAAAGTTTTTAAGATCTTGAGTTTTTATTTCTAATAACGATTTAGTTTTCTTGCGAAAGATTTATGGTCCTTTGCGCGTTGACAACGGCGAAGAATATCGCATCCGATGGAACGATGAGCTGTATGAGATATATGACGACATTGACATAGTTCAGCGAATTAAAAGACAGCTTCTACGCTGGCTAGGTCATKTTGTCCRRATGGACGAAAACACTCCAGCTCTGAAAGCATTCGACGCAGTACCCGCCGGGRGAAGCAGAGGAAGRGGAAGACCTCCACTCCTTTGGAAGGACCAGGTGGAGAAGGAGCTGGCTACGCTTGGAATATCCAATTGGCGCCACGTAGCGAAAAGAAGAAACGACTGGCGCGCTGTTGTTAACTCGGCTATAATCGCGTAAGCGGTGTCTACGCGAATTAAGAAGAAGAAGAAGGACAACCATTCGGAGTGATGTACTATGATAACAAATATTACTTCACTAACTCACATTCTTGTGGTCAAAAGGGATCTAGAGCAAAGGATAACAATGGAAAAGTCTGCATTATTTGTGAGGATGTGTATATGAAACAGATGAGCCTAATGTGATAGAAATACTGCAGAATATTGAGCTAATAACGGCAGCGTCTGAAATGATTACTTCTCAACAAGATGTACCTAATCAACYAATGTGGAAGATGAAATACAGGTTTCACGAAACCTTAACGAAATTACCCGCAAAACGAAAGACAACATCGTTAATATTGGACATGAACTGAAAGCAATTTGCCTGGTACTTCTTGTTTCCTTACGGAAAAAGCGGGTTCAAAGAACAAATGCCTGTAAATATTACAGCGTTAGACTACTTTCAGTTCAGAATTTTTGTAAGTGACACAAGATTTCAAAGTAACGAGTATCTATTTTATGCCTTATCCTTCTTTGAATATTATAGAATCGAAAGCATTATATAAGCATGTGGCAAAAAAAAATTGTAATCCAGAAAGAACAATAGAATTTTTATGTAAAAAATTTAAGAGGTTCGGCAGCTAATTGGAGATCTGCTCTGAATGAACTACTATCTCAAATCATATGTTGAGGACCTCGAACGTACTTTGTAACATTTAACTCAACTGGCTGGACCAACGAAAGGCTTTGTTAATAGCCGATGATAGTTCTGATGTTGATCCCACTACTCCTTTTTTTATAATGAAATTTATAAAAACTAATGATTATGTGTTTGGCGGAAAGGTGAAGGATCATTCGTGGTGGGTGGAATTCCAGAATCGGGGCATTCCTCACCCTCATATTGTAATTTGGATCAAAAACATCCCAAGTATGACTCAGAAGACGGGATCGTAATTGTTGCTGTAGAATCCCTCCAGAGGAAGAAGACCCAGAGCTTCATAAATTAGTTAARAAATGTCAAATTTATTCAAAAACAAAACTTCTATAAAATGCCGATTCAACTTTCCACGCCAAGAATGTGACGAGACACGAATTGTGTCACATTCTTCAGAHGATTTTCTTCGTAACGGAGGTAAAATTTGTTTACTTAAGCGTCGAAAGGAAGATGCTTGGGTAAATAATTACCACYCAGAGTTGCTAAGACTGTGGACAGGCAACATAGATATTCAGCCATGAGGATCAAACGAAGCGATAGTGTACTATATAACAAAGTATCTATCGAAAGCAGAATCTGCAGGTATAGACTCTGAAATTGCGCAGCCAGTACAGCAAATTCAACGCGAAGAAACTGATATTTCACGTAAACTCTTCTGCATAAGATTCTTCATGAACGACAAGTAAAGTTGCAGAGTGTGCATATAGACTTTGCCATATCCGGGTACGGGACAGTTCTCGAAGCTGCATTTTGCTGAACAGCGTTACAGAGTATTGGAATTCAACAGAAACGGGCACGCAACCATTCTATCCGAAAAAAGTAAGCGAAACTGAGAAAAGTGTTGATCACGACGCGTATGAAGAATATCGAAACACACGTCGTCCCCTCATTACGCTATTAGATAAGAGCAAAATGGTTGTGAGAAAGGTTCCCGCAGTTGTTAGGGTGTCATATTTTATAGCAAGATCAGATCCCGACAACTTATTCTACAGCTTACTTCTTCAATATATGCCTWATCGTTTGGAAACTGAATTACTTGAAGGTTTCGTTAATGCAAAAGAGGAGCTTTTACATCGAGAGAATTGTTTGAAGGAAATTAGTAGGTATATGCGCCAATTTCGAGAGCGTGACCAACAGCTTGAAAATGCATTCAATCAGATACATGCATTTTAAATTTTAGAACAGCCAGAGATTATAAATCCTGAAGTTATAGAAGAAAAATTACCGGACACAGAAATGAGCAATAATCAATTTCAAAGMGCACAGCACGCTAAGCTATTGTTCAAAAACAATTGTTTATTGTCATTACAGAGAGTATTAAAAATCAACTTAATGGTGATATTAAACGAGAGAAAATTTTCGTCAYAGGTGGAGCAGGCACCGGAAAAACTTTTCTCTTTAATGTATTGAAAAACYAAGTTAACCGATGTTATGGAAACTTGGTCGTGAAAGTTGGTGCTCTTACTGGAGTTACAGCACATTTGGTCGGTGGACCAGTGGTCGGCATGAGAGCATCTGTCACTGTKTTGGTGAGCACGAAAAAAAGTAGCCCAGTGAGAAATTAGAATTAAAATGAAGTAAACTTTATAAGCAAAATAATAAGTTAATTATTGTTCAATAAAATTTGAAAATTAAATATGTTTTCACTACGTTGGAGCAAAAATATATCAAAAAAACTAAAAGCTATATATAAATAAACGATTATTCAAATCTCAGAGCAAATAATAAACAGATAAATAAGAAGTTCTGCAGTTCTCGAAATGAAGGGAATAATTTATATATATAATAAAACTAATTGTTTAATGTTATATCTTTAACACATTTATCTATATCAATCTTTTTATGACAATTTCTTCCTAAAATAATATTTTTTAAATGGGTTGAAGAAACTTTATTGCGTTGTTTGGAACAAATAAATTTTAAATCTGAAAAAATTTGTTCACATTTATAGGTAGAGAGAAAAAATTATAAACATTTTCGTTCTTTTCCATCTAAACATACACATAGTATTATATAATGGAAATTAACAAAATGTGTTTTAAGGATATATTCCCTATTATCTTTAAAAGACTTGGAACATAAAAGGCATTGCATGGCACCAAAGGCATTTAGAATCATAAAATATTTCTCGCAGGGAATATTTGGCTTGCGCTATAGTCTTGCGCGATGTTAATTCGTTGCTGGCTCGACAACGACTGAACGATAAAGCGTAAGCGTACGTGTGAAGTTAGTTTGCAAAAGTTTGCTATGAAATGCCGACCACTGATCTACACTACCCATTCTGTTGAAACTACCAGTACAAAAAGATGCCGGCGTTTACAAGGTTGAATAAAAATTAAACTTTTCTCAAAAAACTACATTTTTTATGAACACTATTGCCTCGCCCCTGGTGGGGATAGAGGATAGGTTGAGGGCTTTTCAAGCTATCTAACCGATGCAATTTCTTTGGGACGCGCCAGTTATGGCAAAATGTTGAGTATCTGTTCATAGACGAAATTTCTATGGTGCCTTRTAAAATGCTATGCATTATCGACTCTCGCGAAAACCAAAGGTACAGGAACTTGTTTTGGTGGTATACATATATGTCTTACTCTTTGGTGATCTAATGCAGTTACCACCTGTCTGAAGACATCAAGTACTTCAAGAGCCAGAACATATGAAACCCGCTACACACCTTTGGCGACAATTCCACCTGGTTGAACTCCAACAAAACATGCGTTAACAAGAAGATACGACGTTTATAGATGTGCTTCATGCTTTAAGAGTTGGAAAGTTGACGTCGAAGCATCTTGAAGTTTTCCTTGGACAAGTGCCAACAGATACCACTGATGAATTATATGTTGAGGAAGCTTTAAGGATTTACCCTACTAACGACCAAGTTATTATACATAATGAAAAAGTTCTGAAGAGTTTTTAAGATAAAGGGACTATTATTTAATAAATTAAAGCACAAGACCAACTTATTGACGCTACACGAAATTTAGATGATACGGACTTAAATACTGTAATACCTAATGAATCAATAAAACAGGAGGTCTTCCTAATGTATTGAAAATATTCATTGGAGCAAAAGTGATGTTAAGGTCGAACATTGACGTGTCAAAAGGTTTAGTGAATGGTAATATGGGCTTTGTTACAGAAATTATCTGGTCAAATTTTTGCAGGGACCAAGTATATGCAGAAGACATCCCGTCAGTACGTATTAATTTCGGCTCAGATGACAAACACGAAATTAAGCCAAGATCGATACAATATCCAACAAAATACAGCTATGGAATTGCTGAGAGACGAATGTTGCCARTAATACTGGGTTGGGCGTCGACCGTTGTTTGCTGCCAGAGTTTAAAAAAACTAAAAAACACGCTCCTAAAGCATATCAAACTAAAAAGTGAAAAATAATTATTTGTATAAACTAACAATAATAATGAAGGAAAAATTCCTGCATTATTGTGAGCAAAGCGTGGGGTGGTTTGTGACAAATTTTTCATATATCGAGCATTCCAAGCTATTTTCACAGCAATGCAGGAATTTTTCACATATAAAAGGCAAGCCTTGTACAAGGGTAGCGATGGCAACATTGCTGCTTTTTGTAAATTATTAGAAAAACCTGGCACACCTAAAAGTTGGAAAATCCTGTTTCGAAACATT
Source organism: Bactrocera latifrons (assembly GCF_001853355.1). NCBI lineage: Eukaryota > Metazoa > Arthropoda > Insecta > Diptera > Tephritidae > Bactrocera > Bactrocera latifrons. The sequence goes on from NW_017537159.1 coordinate 104,146, forward strand.
GGTTCCACAATGTATATACGTGCCTCTAGTAAGGGATATTAAAGAGGCCTCCATTGAAAGTCGTGGACAAGTGGATCTTCTACTAAAACCATAACCACTCTCCATAGGTTTGAATGAGGATAGTAATACTATCCAACATAACCAAGAAACCCTATCGGCAACCGCTACCTAGTGCTGACTCGGATCTCGGTCTTCCCAATGAGGCTAAGGTGGTAAAAGGCTGTGGCTTCTAATTCCTCCCTACAATCTCGCGACAACTTGGCATATGGTGAGTCTTGAAGACCCCGGCAATGAAGACAATTTTAGACAACTGTTAAAAAAAGTACGAAGAAGCAGTGAACGACTAGCACTGTAAAAGACAGTAAAGGCTAAAGGATATTGAATATAGTAAGAATATTCTGAACCCACGACATCAAATTAAATCTTCTTTGAGATTATTAATATAATCTTTCTTATATACCGCTAAAAAAAAGTTAAATCCAAAGAAAATGGGTTTTACTATGCATGTGTTCGTTAAAGGACTTGAAAAAACATCCGTTATTAATCCGAAGTGCGGTTTTTTGACATATTCGGTGTTTTGATATATGCGTCCGCTAGAGGCGATGCGTAATTTACGAACGAAAGAGAGAATCGAAAAAGGTCGAGCTGTACCTTGGCGTCTATCATCATATTGTTAAATGTCGGAATGTTAGGTTCGTTGGTGAAAATGTTGAGGTCCAGTATGTATTCCTTCATTAAATTAGTAAATATGAACACATGTCACCGGTTCCAATGCCCGACGTCGACGTGTAATCATCAGTTTAAGATGTAATGACAATTTCCTGTGCTCGTTGAGAGAGTTTAAAAATGTAAAATAATAGAGGGAAAGGAACAATAGTAAGAAACCAGTAGCAGCAAAGATTCCCTTGCTATAACTAAACATTAAGTTATTAGTGTAGTGAAAGCTGATTCTGTAAGCTTCATTAAATTTAACGAAGCTAATTGAACCCGAAGGGCCTAAATTCCTATTTACCTGGCTGGCTTTACTTTGTATTATACCATCGCTACCGATGGTAATATCCCGCGAGCTATTACAAGTCCCCTTAATTCTGCGGCAGTGTACTGAGCATAATATCGAATTGCTAGATGGTTACCACTTAGCAGCGCACCTACCTGTATGTTCGATAACATGTGACTATCGGGGGTATATATTCAATATTTAAAACCGCCTTACCGGATAGCTAGGCCGTAACATTCTATGGTAGTATTCCTGCAGTCTTTGCGGCCTTGTCAAAATCGATGCAATATGATGGCTAGGCTGTCACCATTATTTCACTCGCACTCTTTACGTGAGGCGTCGAAACAAATACGATTTCGAACATCTGAACGGCTATTTAACTTGGTGTCTTAGACCACAGATCTTTCTGCTCTCATAAAACCAACTATCTCCTCCTTAATCTGTAGACCGTTGCATATAAATTTTAAAATTTTGAACAGTGTTTAAGGGTTTGACTTATCATCTCTTTGGACACGTGGAAATCCATTAATATCCTCAGGAAAATATAAAGCAACCCAGCTAGTCAGAGTTGCTTTATATATTTATCAATCCAAATAGATCATCGAAATAAAAGACTTTAGCCACTTAAAATTCGGTTGAATTCCAGTATCATAAAACTTGGGAATTGACTTTGTTGTAATATAAGTATGTCTCTGGCAGGACATTTAATATTTGAGAAAGTCATATAAACTACAGGCAATTTTAGATATAATACTAACATCTATAAGAGAATAGCTACTTACATGCAATTTCATCCAAAGCTGTTATCACCAACGCACAAGCCTTCCTGTCAGACATTTTATTTTTAACGTCTTTCCATTTATCTGCAACTGTTACCCCTGAGAATTTTTGTTTTAAGGACAGGATAGGATTTGGCTTTCTGTTTGGTTGTTCTTTCCAAATGAGATCAACCAAATTTTCTTCAATGGGCAATAATGTGCAATCTAAAATATAACAAATTGAATTGAATCGAGTATTGAGCATCTTGAAACTCTGAGCTTAAGTGAATGTCTCATTAAAATTAAATATAGTATTGATTATTATAAAGTAATACGTATAGTGTTAAAGTCTGAACGTCCAAGGTTTATGGTAGCAAAATTTCTCCATTGCAAAAGAAAAACCCTAGTAGAAAAAATKATTAAGGAAAAACACACTAAACAACTAGAAGAATTATACATAAATCGAGTATTTAAACAACCAATAGTTCCAACACAGTTACTTAAATTATCTGAAAGCAAGTTAAAGAGCCACACAGATCTTCTGAGTTATACAGGTTTCAACTTTATTCGTAAGGATCGCGGTGATGTTGATCTCGAAATATTTAATATAAACAGTTACAAGTTGCTCTATTGGATATTACGTAAACCTAAGTGCGTTACTTCGAGGTGAAACCGTGTGTTACTATGCGACTTTAACGCGCATTATGATCTTTGTAATTCTTAGCTGTCTGATGGGGGTGAAGCTGGCGGATCAGATAGGCGATTCGAGAAGTGGGTCAGCTTCACAGAATTTACCGAGAACACATTCACCGCCCTACCCATTCCGATAGACGTAATTATTAGCGGAAGAAAATTTCGCAAAGTGATCGCATCTGCTAACGCTAAGGAATCGCGGACCTCCGCCCCAATTTCCAAGACGAAGATGCTGTTCTACCAAGTTTTCGTCCACTTTTATCCATTTTAGGCGAAAAGATTCACTGTTATCAATAAAACATGCTCTATCATTTTCATTAAGATAAATCACATGTTGGCCGATATATGCCGTATAAAGGATGGTATATGAATGCGAAGCGAAGTATTGACCCTACTTAACCCATTTTTGACACATAGACATACCATTGTCAGAAGAGGATTATCACAGAATTTCGTTTATATATCTCACCCATTAAACGATATTTGCAGTAAAAATTAAACTATAGGTACTGGGTTCCAAATATTCAGTAACTGGGGGCTTGAACAGTTTTTTTGGATGTGGGATCTGAGAAGAATTATTGGTAGACACCGGTCCGGCGGGTCTCTCATAGTCCAGTTTTTACCCCTGCTACTATTAAGTCTTTTCATACCACTTCTATTTATCGTAGTAGTGTTAGTTTTAGTAGTTGTTAATAGTACCGTTGCATGGGGAATATATGACATTATCTTCCGCTTTCATCCATTTTTATATTGTCGGTAGGGCTGCATAAAGTTGTTGTGTTTTGATTCTTTACGCTTGGCCATGATGATTCATAGCATCCGTAGCGAATGACTCGCGGTGCGCTCCGTTTACGGTATGCGCTGGTACGCGCTACCTATTATCGAGGTGGACTCGTATGGTATGTTGTCCGGTGCTGGCTCATCATCACCAGATGCATCATCGTTTACTTCAGTTCCAAGCGGTTGACCCCTTTTTTTAGTTGCTGGTGTGTTCCATTCAACGAAGTCAGCGAGACACTTCTCTTCAAGTTCACTCGGCCGTTCTGCGACTCATTAGTTGGCGAAGCAGGTACTATGCGGTCTCCTGCGATGACATTTCTACWGTATTAAGGAACTTAACGCCGAGTTGTTTCATAATCTCCAAATACTTCTTCTCGGGATTCTGTTCTTGCATTTCAATAAGTTCTTGGTGCAGGTTACTAATGCCGCGGTTTGACCTATTGACGTATTCCACAACATAAGCCGCGCAACTGTACTCTTCCAATATAAAATGAAATTACTTTTAGCGCAATCCACAGGTTGAAGGTATTATTATAAATTTCACTTAAGTCGCGCTTGAACACCACGGTTGGATGACGCAACGTTGCTCTGATTGTATCTAAGTAATGCGCCATTGTTAGGTTGTTATCAACTAGAAACTCGGCGAGCATCTCGTAGATCTTTTCTTCTAACAACTTGCGTAACTTAGTGGCTCTTGTCTATAACCCGTTTTTGCGTTTTTGCGTCCATCGTCCTTGGGCAACATCAGCAGCACTCTAGTCTTCGGCCAATATGGTATGCCGAATCGGCAACTAGTTTCTCCGCCCTGCGTACACGTAAAAGTACGTTTATGGACTTGATTCGCATACAACTCAACTCGTTGCGACTCACTGAGCAGAGATCAGTCAAGAGTTGGATAGTCTTTGGCATGTTTTCAGAGTTTTTTTCCTGTGGATCGTTCTCGAGCATGATCATATGGACTACCGCGGTGCTGGAACTCAATACGAAGAAAGTAATCGAGTGGTAAGGACCGAATGGGTTGTATGTCATTTTCGCATCAACATAATTGTATCGACCAACTTGTTGAAATACACGCAACAGGTTAACGGATCTTCATTAACAAGATGGCTCCGCTGAGATCGATTCAAGTTGACTAAAGGCTCTTCGAAACGAATATCTTTGAATGAGTCGCTAAGGTCATGTAGTATTTTCAGCAGTTTCGGCCACTTGATCTCGTTAGTACTGATAGTAAAAAATAAATAAAAGTTGGTGTTCCAAGTTGGCGCAACATTGCAAATAGGTCCTTTTTGCGAGCCATCCAATATTGAATGGTAAGTTTCGGTCCTCAAGCATCTTGCGTGTCATTGACTCAGTCTGCTTTATACAACGAAACATGTTGTAAATACCTGCGACAACGCGGATACGAAGCATCTTCATGGCCATGTAGAAAACAAGATCCGGAGTTGCACCGCGTCGATCATTACGTCGAATCTCGCTGGTTGCCATCATGTACGGAGTCACCCACACGATGAAAGATAGTTCCTCGCCGTAAACATCATATATTATATTGATCGGAGATGAGTTCTGTCCCGGAGCAATATCCAAACATTGTTCCTCATTCCATAGCAAAGTATGTTGTCGAGCCAGCAGGATTTCTGATTCTGGGAAAAGTTGATGTCGACAAACTCAATCTGAAATTCAAGCCCGATATAGTTATCCATATCTTTGTCAAACACACCCCAGTTGATCTTTACGTCATAGTGTTTGTACAGCCGTTGGTTTGCCAAATAACGCAGCCAGGCCTTGATAACTGATCGATTTATGAATAAGTTTCTTTTTTAAGTTGACATTAAAAGCAAAATCGTTGTCTATCCGCCTCGGTAATTGCTGCAACATGTTGTTTACATCGAGAGGTACATTGATTACCTGACCGACTATACCATAGTTACCTTCTTAGCGTAATCGACGAATTTGCCTAAATGGTAACCGCGGTTAAATCAATCGAATGCTGATCGGGTCAAGCAGCGGCAGTCCGCTCGGATTTGGAGGATAACGAAAACCGTTTGAGAGCGGCAGCGTTGGGATTTTATTAGCATCTATACATTTGCGACAGGTACTGCATAAGCGAAATTCCATCACATTTTCATCTGGTAATTTTGTTTGAAGGAAAGAAATGTTGCGATGTTTCACTTTCTTTAAGTCTCTTTCGAATCAAAGTCGAGCACAAACACTGCAAGATAAACCAAACGGATTGGCTTCGAATWCCGTTTTGAAGCTTTTGTATTGCATTATTTCACTTCTACTGATATTGACATCTCTCAGTTCCGTGGCAGATCCAATATATATATCGATCGTCTGTTCATTCGTTACATCCATAAGTATAGGTACTCCAGTTTAGAGGTACTCGAGATGTCGGCGGCAGCAGCTTTGCGACGTTCCTGAAACCGTCTCGCTCTCTCTCCGCCGGACATTGGGGTACCTATGCGTGGCCCATAACCCCCTCTTTGTAACGATAGACGTAATTTATATTTCTGGCTGGCTCTTGCACGAGCTGAGGCCGACATAGCAAAATTTTATATGTTTATTATCACTTTCTGGTTATTTTAAATATAAATAATGTTCAAATTACACTTATTTTTGTATAAATCAATCGTTTTAAATAAACTTGACAAACACACGTCGTATGCCTCCCCCGCCGCCCCGCCGACCCCGACACGAACTCAATGTCATAACAGCGAGCTGACTATATAAGCGAAATATTCACACCAACATAGGATGATATAGACCTTTTCATTACGTTTCACTTTTTAAACCTGGTATCCGTATGTTTCGGGGACGTTTCACGTCAAAAACACACGCTCTAAAAAGATCAAACCACCCTCGGATGAGAGACCTATTGATGACGACCATGGCAAACATRTTAAGGATTACGATTTAAGGGCATGCACCTGGAATGTCTGGTCCCTTAATTGAGATAGCGCCGCTACCTAACTGTTGATGCCATCATAGGAATAAAGGCTGACATCACCGCCGTCCAAGAAGCGCGATAGACACGAAAACACGAAAAGTACGAGGCGGGTTAGTCCTTGTGGCATTTGCTTACAATGGTCATATAAAGGAGCGCAAATTCGGTGTTCCTGGTGAAAGAGAGACTACGTCACCGAGTCCTGGCATTCACCCCGATGAATGAACATCTAGCCACAATCCGCACCATAGCGAAGTTCTTCAACATACCGCTTATTTGCGCCAATGCTCTCCTACGATGTGACCAAAGATGTCTTTTATGAGCGCTTTGACCTATGAGAACTGCCCCTGCCTCGATGTCAATATCGTGCTTGGCGACTTTAACGCCAGGAAAGGCAAGGAAGGTATCTTTTGTACAACGGTCGGAAAATTCAGCCTCCATTATGAAATATCTCCAAATAGGTTGAGGCGGATCGACTTTGCCAGGGACCGAAATATGGTTATCTGTAGTACTAGATACAACCGGTTCGAGCTGGGGAAGCTCGGATACCAATCAGAGAGTCCAGTCGCTTTTCGAACTAATTATTGATGAAGACCTTTTTATACGTAAAAGGCGTAACTCACCCACGGCAATCAGGGAAGTGGCCCCGACCTCACCATAACCTCAAACGCGATGGGACTTTGGATGTTAGACTGGAATGTTCTAGATGGCTACTCATTATCTGACCATTGGAGCGTGGCGTCCAGCTACAAAACCCTATAGGGACTACGGAAAAACGAGCTGTGGCCGATACTGCAGGAATCTCCGACTCTCGTCCTAACAATTCCCACAACACCCATTACTACTTTACCGGAGTTGACCCGGATTTTATCCGTCCAAGAGCTGTTATTTCAGATCTAACGCCGATTACACCGTTGCTTTACAGAATACTACCCGAACATAGGTACCCTAGTTTCCCAGCCGAAGCAGCCGTCATGATGACCAGGTTGAAATTCAATTCAATGGTCATGCCTCTTCGGCCAAGAAGAAGTACATATTTGTCTACTTATCGATTAGTATAAAGATAAAAAAATAAGTTGCAGTTTGATTAGAAATACGAAAAGACCTTTTCGACTACACAATTTGTATGTACACAGTATACCTCACAATTCTTTTCATAATGCAATATTTAAGTATTGTGTTCTTTTATGAGTAAATTCAGTATTGTATTTCAGTTTAATTTTTTGTTTTTTTTTTGCGGATGGTTCTTGTTTATGTGAAAGCAACAGTTATTTGAATGTGACATATATAAAACTGACAACGTAAAGTAAAATCGGTAAATTTTGCATTCACTCAAAACTGTTCGGAGAATCTAAAAGATACCAAACACTTTTCTTATATTGTTTAATTTTTGCTGCTCTTAAAGTTGACGAACCAGATAGTTACAAGTGATTCGCGTAGTTGGTGACATCGCATCCAATAGAAAATGTTTTACCAATGCTGCCGAATTATTTTGCAAGTGAAAATATAATACAATTAGTTTATTATAATTTCCGTAAAGGTAAATCAGCAAAAAAATTGAAATGTGAGAACAGTGTAGAATATCACAAATCGCACAGAAAAAGAAAAACAGTTGGTGTCGCAACAACCTAGTAGATAGTCGAAAAAGCTTACATCAAGGAGAGAAAAATTGAATATAAAACCAATTGACAATTAGCCGCAGTAGTCTTAGCATGTTAACAAAATATTTGAAGAAACGCCTGTACAAGTAAGCCTTGGAACCTTGCAAAAAGTTCTTTTAAAGCACAAATATTATTCAGGAAGTGCAAGATAATTTACTACTATTACCATTACTACCGCAAATTAACATTGAAAAACTTTTGCTCCAACTCACATTTCATACCAAATGGTATAATGGAAAGATGTAGTTTTTGTGATCAGGCAAAAATAATGCTATACTACAGGGATGGACCTCCAAGAGTTTTGGGAAAGTCAGTTACMGGCCTACAAAACAGGAACTTTATTCCAACAACAGCCTCGGATGAGAGACCCCAATTTTGATGACGTCCATGGCAAACGAAATAAGGACTACGAATTGAGGGAACGCACCTGGAATGTTCGGTCCCTTAATTGGTAAGGTGCCGCTGCCCAGCTGGTTGATGTCCTCGTAAAAATAAAGGCTGACATCACCGCCGTCCAAGAAATGCGATGGACGGGACAA
>NW_017537159.1:114754-156269 GCF_001853355.1 Bactrocera latifrons
TTCGTCTATCTTGGAACCAGCGTAAACACCACCAACAATGTCACTCGGGAAATCCAACGCAGGATAACTTTTGCTTACTTCGGACTGAGTAGGCAATTGAGAAGCAAATTCCTCTCTCGACCAACAAAAACCAAACTCTATAAGTCACTCATAATTAACGTCCTGCTATATGGTGCAGAGGCTTCGACGATGTCAACAACGGATGAGGCGACGTTGCGAGTTTTCSAGTTTCATTCGATGGAACGATGAGCTGTATGAGATATACGACGACATTGACATAGTTCAGCGAATTAAAAGACAGCGGCTACGCTGGCAAGGTCATGTTGTCCGGATGGACGAAAACACTCCAGCTCTGAAAGTATTCGACGCAGTACCCTCCGGGGGAAGCAGAGGAAGAGGAAGACCTCCACTCCGTTGGAAGGACCAAGTGGAGAAGGACCTGGCGTCACTTGGAATATCTAATTAGCGCCACGTAGCGAAAAGAAGAAACGACTGGCGCGCTGTTGTTAACTCGGCTATAATCGCGTAAGCGGTGACTACGCCAATCAACAAGAGAAAAACAAAAAAATTAACAAACAAATTATATCAAGACAATGATCCCACACACAATTCATGCAGATGGTGTTCTAATAAAATCTTCGTACAGTGCCTAATAAAAAGATTATTGATAAAAGTCAGGAATACAATGCAACATTTTTTTAGTTTTAATGAACATTTCTTTTGCTTGACACATATAAATTAATATTAATTGAAAAATAAATATAATTTATTAGGTAGTTTCATAACTATACATACAAATTTAAAGAATCTCGCTATTTATACTTCAACAAAGTCTTCGTACATTTCACTTTTGCTGGCAATTTGTCTTTCTAAGTAATAATAAGTAACCTTTTTCCCAATGTTCTATAGTTGGGAAGTTACAAGTTCTTTTTATTTTTCCCCAAATAGTACATGCGTTACGATATGTAAGTTGAATTAAGTGCGACAGCTAATTAGAAAAAGTTGTTTAATGAATTAAAATTTCTCAAGGTGTTAATTTGTATTAATAAAATAATATTACTGATTCATAGTAATATAAAATTATTCAAGTTTTTCAATGGGAAAAAGCTGCAGATGTACATCTGTTACATTTTTGACCTTCGTCAGTCTGGAAAGTTGTACGAATTGTGAATCAGATCAAATGCTCAACAAAATTTGCTTACAATGCTCCTAAACATATATACAATTTTAGAACTATTTTCAATGTTGCACGCAAAGAAAAAACCCGAAAAACTGCTACAGAAATAGACCGCAGAATTAAACAATCTCGCGAAGAGACTCAAAAAGAAAAAAATAAAATAAAAACAAAAAGAAGAGTTACACTGACATTCGACATGAAATTAAAGTCGAATGAAATGTTCAAATAATTGCTCGGAGTTTGATGAAATGTGGACTTTACGGCATGGCAGCACGCAGGAATCCACTTCTGACTAAAATTCGTAGAAACAACGCGTAGACTTTTTCAACTCTTATTGGACTAAGATAACAGATCAACGGAGATATGTCGTTTGGGACGATGCAACAAAAATGAATCGCTTAGGTCCTGATGATCGAAGGTATATTCCCCGTCCAATAATTAAAGAATTTGAACTTCGCTATGTTCCACGCAAATTCGGAACCGATGTGAAGTAATAGTAAAAAAGATAACCAACAAAAAACTTACTAAAAGTAAGCAAGTTGGAATATCATTATTTTTTGTTGATAAAATATTTTCGTTTCTAATTAGTTGTCGCACTCAAAACGTTAATTCTACATGTTTTTGATAAAGTCTTCAAAACAAAAACGAATTTTTACTACTAGAGTTTAAATTTAATATAAGTTTCAATAAAATAAGTGAAAATACAGGAAATATACGTGATTAGAATAGAGCAGTAGGCTCACCTGCTGGGTTGATGGTCGGAATAGTCATAAGAAGAGCAACCAAAATGTAGCAACAACAAAAACAAAAGTAAGTAAGTTCGGCATTTTGGACGCTCTTTTGTTGGATGAACGCGTACTCTTCGATGAGTACGCGAAGGATAATGATGATGACTCCTTCTGTAGTGGCCCTCCAACGAAGGCGTACACTGCGGCTGACACGGGAGACTCTCCACAGCATCTTAATCCAATTGAACATATTTACAGTATGCACGAGAAACGTATCAGCACTTATCATAAACTCGCTTCAAAAAAGTTCCTCAAGGGGAGTGCGAAACATCACCTACATAGGGTTGTGCGCTGGGACCCGTCATGTAAAAAACTCCGATGAAAAATAACAACCAACCTCGGATGAGATGAGGGGGCTCCTTTTGATGACGACCATGGCAAACGAAAGAAGGGGTAGGAATTGAGGGCATATACCTCGAATGTCCGGTCCCTTAATTGAGAAAGCGCCACTGCCTAACTGTTGATGTCATCATAGGAATAAAGGCGCCGTCCAAGAAGCGAGATGGACGCACCAAGGAATGAACCGAGTAAGTCCTTGTAGCGTTTACTACAGAGGTCATATAAATGAGCGCAAGTTTGGTGTGGGATTAGTGGTGGGAGAGAGACTACGTAGCCTAGTACTATGTTCCTAGCAGGAACTGCTTGGAGAGGAGTTCATTATGCCCCTTAACTGAGAGCATAAGCGTCTCACTATGTAGGTGTTCGATGGGAGACATCAAGAGGCATCCCGTYGTGGTCCCCAGTGCTGTATTCTCTCAGGTCTGTAGTTTCCTCATCTGCGTGCCACTCCATACAGGCGACCATATGGGAGCTGCATAGTTAAGGACCGGCCGGCCGATTGCYWTGTAAGTTGCCAACAACGTTTCTTTGTCGTTTCCCCATGTGCTGCCGGCTAGCGACTTGAGGATTTTGTTGCGGCTCTGTACTTTGGCGATAAGCGTGGTCGTATGTGGAGAGAAGGAGCGCAGACTGTCGTAGGTGCCACCTAAAATCTTAGGGTTATTGACAGTCGAAATTTTGACGCCGTCGACTGCAATATTAAGTTCCAGTCGATCCAGTGAATATGGTCGCTGTGGATTTGGTAGGGGAAAGTTGGAGGTTCCGTGCAGTGAGAAAACGAGAAAGGTCGGAGGGTAGTTGTTTACCTTCGAACACATGCCATCGATTCCATTGCCCGACGTCAAYATCGTACAGTCATCAGCGTACGAGGTTATGGAACCCCCCTCTGGTGGTTGCGGGAGTTTCGAGATGTAGAAGGTAAACAGTAGCGGGGAGAGGACACCACCCTGCGGAACCCTGTGTTTAATTCTTCTCAGTTTAGATTTTGCGCCTCGAAATAGTACGGATAACTGACGACCGTTCAGATAGTTCATGGTCCACCTCATGAGCCCTGGAGGAAAGTTAGTTTTCTCAATGTCCTGCAGTAGCGTTGTGTGATTGACCGTGTCAAAAATTTTGACAGGTCCAACGCTACGAGGATCGTTCTCTCACAGGGTGGTTTCTGGTTGAAGCCACGAACTATCTGAGCGTTTATGACGCTAAGTGCTGCGGTGGTACTGTGCATTTTGCGGAATCCATGCTGGTGGCTGGYYAGGCTCAGCTGGTGAGTGAAGGTCGGGAGTAACAAGGCTTCAAGTGTCTTCACTACTGGGGAGARGAGAGTTATCGGGCGATAAGATTCCCCTTTGTTGGCGGGTTTCCCAGGTTTCAGTAGTGGGACCACTCTAGTTGCTTTCGCATTAGCATGTTGATTCCATCAGGGCCAATGGATTTGGAAGATTTTGCTTTGTTGATGACACCCTGAACMTCTTCATCGGTGAAAGTAAGTGGCGCGCCGTCGTTTGGCAGTTTGCGCAGCCGTCGGTTAAGTCTACCTCAAGTCAGATTGGGAGCTATGTTGCCTAGTTGAGCTCCAGCTCCGGGGGACCGTGGAGGTCCTCTGTTGGCCACTCAAGGAGGGTGGCGGCGCAGCGCGCGAACTATGTGCAGGTAGCACAGCCGTAGAGGCTAGCGTYGCAGTATTGCGTAGGCAACATGGGGCCACGTAACGCGTGGTCCACTCCCTATGGGTCTTAAGGCCTGAGCAGGGCCTGCTGAATGCCAGTGAATGCATAACGCCAGGAGAAGGCGAACTCGATTCCCCAATCGATGACGATGGGGCAGACGTTCCTTTGTCCGACCATGAAGAAGTTCGAATAGCAATCACCATCTGAAGAACAAGTGAAGGGGGCGGATGGATTACCGGCCRATCTATTCAAGCACGGTGGAGAAGAACTGATAAGGAGCATACATTAGCATCTTTGTAAAATAAGGTCGGACGAAAGCAAGCCCAACGATTGGAATTTAAGTGTGCTATACCCAATCCTCAAAAAAGAAGACCCCACAATCTGCGCCAACTACCGTGGGATAAGCCACCTGATCATTGCATATAAGGTTCTATCGAGCGTGTTGCGTGAAAGATTAAAGAAATAGAGAAGGTACCATCTTCTATAAGAGTGTACAGTTGCTGGCATATGCTGATGATATTGATATCATTGGCCTYAACAMCCGMGCCGTTAGTTCTGCTTTCTCCAGAATGGAAAGGGCAGCGAAGCAAGTGGGTCGGGTAGTGAACGAGGGCAAGACGACGTTTGATTTATTCTTTATAATTCATTTTAAATATATATTTGTTTTTGTTTGAGAAATAATAAACAATAGAATGAAAATATAAGCGTTACTCTCAAAATTAATTTTGAACATTTTTCTTTGTCAAATGTTTTCATATGACACGATTTATGAGACATGCAGTAATAAGTGCATACGAGGTGTGTTCAAAAAGTATTGCGAATTTTGAATTTTCGCGGAATTTCGAAGTTTTTGTGGCGTTCTRTTGGTACTCATGGCTCTCACTTATGCCGACAAGCTCGGCCATTTTGARTATTCATTTAATTGTTGACACCTGCTTTGCTTGCACGAGTTTTGGATCGTCTTCGATTTTTACCTATTCAAAACAATGGAGCAAAGAACCTGTATCAAATTGTGTGTGAAAAGCGAAATTAAGTGCGCGGATGCATTCCGAATGTTGACTGTGGCATACGGAGAAGCTACATTGGACCGAAGCAACGTTTATCGTATTCCCCAGATCTCTCCCCCTGTGACTTTTTCTTGTTCCCTAAACTGAAGAGGCCCATGCAAGGACGACGTTACGCTTCTCTTGACGAGATAAAGACGGCATCGAAGGAGGAGCTGAAGAAGATAAAAAAAAGATTTTTTGACGTGCTTCGAAGATTGGAAAAACCGTTGGCACAAGTGTATAATATCTCATGGGGATTACWTTGAAGGGGATAAAATAGATATTCATGAATAAATAAGTAATTTTTGAAAAAACACAAAATTCGCGATACTTTTTGAACACACCTCGTACACCCGTGCCGCTTTCAATGACTAATAACTTTTTTTCATGCTTAGAGGAAAAAAAGTCACATTTAAATTATTTTTCCATTTAACTAACAAAATAAAGATAACAGCAATAAAGAAATTTAATAGGAATTTATATTTCTAGAAGAAAATTAAAATACTTTAAAAAATATCAGCGAATATGCAAAACAGTTGCTGTACTGCTGTCTCTGCGCAAACAGGAGAGATGACATTCCGTCCATGCACAGCATGATACTGGTGGATGAGGATGCCACTCATCCCGACGCAAGCTGTCAAAACAGACTGCGTTTCCTCAGCGCGAAGTCAGACGTACAAGGACGGGTGCTACCCTCTACGCAGGTTTTCGGAGGGCCTAAAGTAATGGCACCGCGGAAGACGGCAGTAATGAGCACTAATTCGTGACGATCACCAACATGCGCAACTGTTGCCAGACCTTAGGAAAGGGATGCGAAAGCTATTCAATAAAACCAAACTTACTAACAAGGAGATTAGTTCTGCAAAACTGCAAAGCTTTGGGAACTTCGTAAAAACGTCACCTCTACACCGGAAACAGCTGAGCTGCACAGGGCTCTGGCTAGAGGCAAGAGAGCATTAGYAATTAAAATATGTGACGGGACATATACGATCCGTGCAAAAGAGCTGGTTGGGCACTTCCCGGACATAATTCCGGCAGAAATGTGTTCACCGGTTATCGCACACAAGCCATCTCGCTCTGATTGGACTCTATTAAGTGGGCAATGGCCCCGTTCGCGAAATTTAAGTCACCTGGGGAGGACGGCATCAATCTGCGACAGGGGAAGCTTTCTGCCCCACCTTGTTCGGCTGATGGGAAATAGCCTAGCGATCACGTATATTTCGGAACCGTGGCGCACTCCAAGAGTGATCTTCATACCCAAAGTAGGAAACAAAACTACTCCTTAGCGAAATCCTTCAGACCTTACTTACTGACTTACTATGGAAAGGATCATAGATGATGAAATAAAATCAAAGGCGCTGAAAGCTACACCACTATACTGTATCAGCTAACCTCAGAGATCGAAGGCTCATTGGATGTAGGTGAGGTGATGCTCTGCGGTTTCGCAGATATCGAAGATGATTTTGACAACACATCTTTCAAAAGCATGGTCACATTAAACACCGGTGTGAAGATGGATAGAGGCCTTACTGCGCACTAGGATAGCTGAAACAGGAGCATTCAGGGAGTGAGAAATTACTAATATGGTCGAATACCTAGACCTGACCATAATCAAGACTACAAAAGCACTCATGGTGTGCAATCGACTTGCCGAGAAATCCTGGGGCTGCTACACAAAGATTATCAGGTGGGTGTACATCGTGTTCGTAAGACCAATTATGACTTATGGGGCGGTGACCTGATCCTCAAAAGTATCGCAGACTTCGGTAGGACTTCAACTATCGAAGTCGTACCAACAAAACATACACTGCAAGGGGTGTGGGAGAAGGATGGTAATCTCGTATAAGCAAATAAAAGTTATAAGTGGTAATATACCACTGGCCAGAGTTTTCATTTTYTAGAATTATTGCTATGCTATAGTTACCGCTCTCACTTTGACGGAAATCATAGCTACTGTAACTGGTAGTAACTGGTTGACGAGCTGTCCGCGCTGTAGCTTGCTGTAGCGCTGTAGACTGCACAGAAGTGTGCAGACCGAGGATTAAGGCCGTCGGAACCATGTGTTCGAATAGGGTTCACATCGCTTCACTAGCATCTAGCAGCCTACAAGGTGCATTCCAAAGTAAACAGGACTTAAAAAAAAAAAAAAACAGAGCAAAAGGTTTTCCGGTAAACTAGATTCACTTTATTCAAAATAGTCTCTTTTTGCTTCAATTCATCCTTTTGCACGGTCCATAAGCATGTCGAACGAGTGTTTTAGTTCGTTGGGCGGTATGGCCGCCAGGAGGAAAGAGCGGGCAAAAAAGAATATTTTCTGCTGAGATTGTATTTCAAATCTTTTATTTTTGTTGATCAGCTCCTTTTATACAAAATTCTTAGCCTATGTTTTTAAATTAATTATCAGACCAACGCATAACACATAATAMGTGCGTTGGTCTTATCTAACAGTACACTTATATTTTATCAGCAAATGCATTTGTATACATTTGCTAGTGTACATCTATTGCATTTCTATTTGTTTGTGTATATTATTATGTATGTGGGTGTATGTGGGTGTGTGTGTGTGTGTGTGTGTGTGTGTGTGTGTGTGTGTGTGTGTGTGTGTGTGTGTGTGACTAAGGCGCTTGAAGATATATGTGAAGAATACAATAACCACCATAACGGTTGTTTTTCCGTATTGTATTCTTATCACATATTTTTCTTTTATATGCTGCATTTTTGTATGCAGTCAACTGATAGTGGACTATATATTATTGTTCAAGTAATTTAAACACTTTGTGCACAAATGAGCATCCTCCCCCGACCTCAACACACACACCACATCGACTCAAACTTACATCACTAACACGCCACATTCACCACATTACGCTTACAACCCACATTCTACACTACTCACGAGAGCAGCACACACAGACACCTACACACACGTACACCAACCAAAGCAGTCACACCATCCTATTCAGCACCAACGGGGATAAAGAAGGACCGATTGTCAGCTTCATCCTCAGTTCGGTCTACGACATTATCAGCGATCGGTCAAACTTTGGTCAACCCCGTTTTGCTATCCGCCGCCATCCTCGTGTGAAATCCACTGCGTTAAAAAAAAAAGAGTTAATCGCACCGCTAAAACTGTGTAGCTACTAAGATTTTAAATTTTTTCTAAAATAAAACTGTGTTGGTGCAATATTTTCCATTTTTTTTAATAAAAACTGTGTTGGTGCAACCTTTCCATTTTTTAAACAAAACCATCAATTCCATTTTTAAATAAAACCATCAATTCCATTTTTAAATAAAACCATCCGCAACGAAAGGTGAAGTGGAAAAAAAGGGAAGGAAAAGGTGAGTGCACATCATAACACTTTGCTAACATTGAAACCACTCGTGCACTCTGCTACGGGATAGGCRATCATCGCCATAAACTTGTTTCATCAATTGAAACGTTTCGGTGCAAGTTTTACCAATTTTAAAACACAATTTAATGTTGGCTCTTTGTTCGAAGCTCATTTTCGCACCGATAACACAAACATTCTGACACTTAAAACGCAATAACTTCACTTTCAATGTATAAAATTCTCGCTGGATAATCGATAAAGATTCTGACGCATCAATCGTGATATAGATGGCGCCAACAGGGGGGACAGATTATTTACAATTATGACGAGGGCGAGCGTTGCCACATCTTAAACACATAATATGAAGGATTGTTCAACGATAGCGTTTTCTTTGTTTGTATTCCAGCTTCATGTTCAGCTTTCAATCTAAACGCACGTGTATTGATGCGCTCCGTAGAAACTTACTAAAAAAAAAAAAAACAAAAATAAAAAATAAATATATACCAAAAAAGTGCATTAAGTGCAAGCGTTAGCTAATAACGCCGAAAGTGTTAATCAAAACATTAAAAAAATATCAGACTTTTTGTAAACAATTAAAATAATAAAAAAAAAAAAACAAATACATAAGTGCGAAATAAACAATAACAGAAACAAAAAAACCTGAGCGCAGCGCAGTCCAACCAACAAGACCGGATGCATGCCTACTTCAGCTTTGTAGAGTCTGTGAATGCAGCTCCTACCAACAAACAAGGTATCGGTGAGAAGGATGAGTCATCGCAGCAACCAACTGAGCAGCCACATAAGGAGTGCTCACAAAAAACAAAAGCAGACGAGAACGGCAGTCAACAACGGAAAGCAGCAAACGTGATCACACCAACATCTAAGCAGTTACCATGAATGTGCCAATAAAAATAGGCCCGTCTGTACAAACTGCATTGACCGCTACATTAACATAAAAAGGAAATTAAGTCCTTCAAATGCCAAGGTGGTGTACCAATTACGAACAAACCGGAAGTTTTAAATGGCAACAGATTTGTCTTACTAAGCAATGGATCAGACGGCGATGCGATCCATTGCATTCCTGCTAGGATGTTTTCGTAGAAATGACCGCCATTCGCGTACTTGGAGTCAAATCACCACCCATAGCAGACAAAGAGCTCAAGTTGCCGCGAGAAACGCGAGTGACCCTTGCGCAACTTCGTTCTGGATATTGTAGCAGGTTAAACTCCTACTTATCCAGAATAGACCCTGACATACCCAACGKATGKCCTGCATGCAACGAGTCTCCGCATGACACTGACCACCTCTTTGCATACCCAACCAACCCCACCCATCTAACACCCTTTTCCCTTTGGTCCGACCCCGTCCAAGCAGCATGTTTCCACGTTAGAAGACATCGACGACAACACTGATAACCCTCATCATCCCAACGTGGACTGATAACCGTTAAAACAACAACAACGACGATGCGAAGGTTACCACCACACTCGATAATGCCAAGCCACTCCCAATATATTTGCGCGAGCGTAGCAGTAATACTATCGTTGCTGAATTAATTAAAACTAGTAATAACCCCCGATAATCGGGGTTATTTAAAATGAAAAAAGTAAAAAAAAAAATGTTTATAAAAACTCTATTTATTCAAGTACTTCATGGAAAACTATATTCGTAGTGATTTTATTTTGGTCGTAAGTCTTAACTTTGATATCTTGAGAAGATCGTACTCGACTCAATTCGACATTCTTGAGGAAAACACCAACTTTTGCTAGAGTCTGCCCTTGAGATTTGTTTATTGTTATTGCGAATGCTACAATTATTGGAAATTGGCGGAGCTTTAAAATAAAAGGAAGTGTTGATTCGCTTTCGACCTCCAAACAATTACAATGTAGTGCTTTTACTATCAAGCAAGTCCCATTGACCAACCCTTCATATGTATTAAGATTGCGGATTAACATCACAACTGTTCCAACCTTAAGCCTTAACTCATGAGGGGCTACTCCACTGAAATTAAGGGAGTTTAGAAATTCTGTAGGGAAACTGACATGCTCTTGAGGATCTTCATAAACGACAGTATCCACGCTATAATATACCCTTTCTTCACCGGGCAACATATTTACTATTTCGCTATTTATTATCGTACAGTGATCATTTCGTGGACACAAAATTGCCCGATCCTTCAAATGGTTTTGACTAATAACACCAGACTGAGGCTGAAATACCCAATCCACTAAATTTTCATTCTCCTTCTCCAACACGCAAAAGAAAACTGTTATATACGGATTCTTTAGAACGTATATTCGTTGAGAATTTGAGACACCTAAAAAATTCCCAAAGTGAGCACCGTTTCAAACAATTACCAACTATAGCGGCGCGTGAGCTATTGGGCACCACAGGAAGAACTTGCCTGAAATCACCACCTAACAAAATAACCTTTCGACCAAAAGGTATTTCATTTTGGTGAATATCACGTAATAATCGATCTAAGCATAGTAATGCAGTCCCATGAACCATGCTAGCTTCGTCCCATATTATTGCTGTAGAACATTTGATTGCTTAATTAGAGAAACAGAAGATTCAGTGAAAGGTATTGGAAAATTGAATATATTATGTGCCGTTCTTCCGCCAGGAAGCAAAATAGAGGCAATCCCTGTCCAAGCCACGGATATTACCTTCTGTTTGAGGCTACGAATATGGTGAATAATACTCTTATAAAAAAAGTTTTGYCAGAGCCGGAAGGACCATCAACAAAGAATGCCTTTACGACATCGTTGCTACTGGAAATTGCATGGGTTATTTGGTCGAATATAATAATTTGCTCATGATTAAGCTGTTCTTTTAGTGTTTGCGCGTATAATACTTCATCATCTATATTATAATTCTCAATTCCTGTGTCTTCAGTGGTAAGATCATCTGCAGGTAACCCGAAGTCTTTTAAAGATGTGTTATGTGATTGGAAAATGTGACTAATATTTCTCAATGCTAAAAGCTCGCTGGTGTTTTCTGAAAAAATTTTCACAAACACGCAATTTAAATTTTCTCCAGAGCTCTATTGGTGAGGTTGGTTCTCCAAATATGCTAATCATTGCAAACATACGTCTCAGTTGCACAGGCATTTTAAAGACAGATGCTTCTTCAAGTGCAGCGATCCACTCTGTGTCATCCGCTAGCAACTTTCTCTTTACTGCTGATTCCGAATAAGAAGAGAGATGTTCCCTGTTCACGGTTAATATATTTGAATACGACCTGGATCCTTTTAACGAAGTAAGCAATAAACGTAAAGTAAAGAGTTCCCGATTTTTTGGATCGACCGTATACATTCTACCAATTGCATTACTCGGACGTTTTCTTATTTGAATTCAGGAATTTGATAATACAACAAAGTATTCGCAAATGGATCTATCGCATTCAATTTAAAATATGCGGTTAAAGTGGCATTGGCAATCATATCCTCTGTAAATATATTTGTGGAGGTATTTATCGCTTTTTATCGATGAACATATTTCGACATTAATATGGGCACTACATTTTTTGGTCAGATATTTGCTGTATGGGACTATCCATCGGTTGTCTATTTCAATGAAATTTCTATTGGAACGAACAACTATTTTATTTCCATCATTGCGGCGGCGATATTGAGGATAGCTGTTAACGTTTGAAAGCGTATTAGCATGAAAAGTTTTCGGATAGTTTTTGGAGCCAATTCCCGCATCAGTCATGCAGGCCATGAATCATACATTTTGAGACTATTTCATACAACTCAGGCTCTGCCTCCTTATTAGGAGAAAAACTGGTACAGCGTTAGAAGCCCGCAATCTCTCTTCAACAGTAAAGCATGGTGGCGGAGGAGTACTACTATGGGGGTGTATGTCGGCAAGCGGAGTAGGAGGAATCGAGTTTATTGATGGTATAATGAATAAATTTGATTATTTAAATATATTGAAGAGGCAAATGAAACAAAGTGCTGAGAAATTGGAGTTGGTTAATGAGTATCATTTCCAACATGACAATGACCCTAAGCACACCGCCGACGTTGTTCGCCTTTGGCTTCTATACAATGCGCCAAAATTACTTCATACACCCCCACAATCACCAGATCTCAATCCAATTGAGCATCTGTGGGCACTTTTGGAGCGTAGAATCCGCACTCGTACAATCACCAGTAAACAGATGCTCAAAGCAGTTATTTTGGAAGAATGGGCGAAAATATCTTCTGAAGAAACAAGGAAACTCGTTAATTCTATGCCCAACCGACTTTCAGAAGTCTTAAAGCGACGTGGATATCCCACAAGCAATTGAATTTTGTTACTTCGTTTAAATGTTCAGCTTTTAATTTAATGAGCGGAGACTTTTTATGTTCTTAGTTTAATTATTGAAGTAAACTAAGTAAATTTCTTTTCCTTATTCGACACGTAGAATATAATTTAAACTGTTTTTGTATCGCATAAAATGTATATTTGAATAAAGTAAGGTATTTTTGTAATTCGAAACGATTTAGCAGATTTTATTTAACTTAAGAACAGGTTACGGTTGATGAGCGGAGACTTTTTCTACCTAGTGTATATACATACATTACGAATATAAAACAAAGAAGAGTATAGGTACCTTTTCACTTCCGAAATGTTTTGCTTTACAGTGTAAACATATATGTTAGTCAAACCCCCAAGCGAACTATACTCCGGAAGAACTACGGAGTTTAGGGCAGCTTTGAAATAACTTGCCATAGATCCTGCATGACTACGGCTCTAATAAAACAAGTCAATTCATATACATACATACATTAACAATTAAAAATTCCTTCTTATCTATACATTCACCTCTTCTCTTCTAACAGGTCGAAGACCCTTTTTCGTCTAGTTCGCCTTTGGTTTGACATTTTATTTTTAATAATTAATCTGAATCTGCACTGAAATTCGATGTAGTATGTATATTTTCGCCGGTAATAGCCGCCTTGACTCTTGGAAGAAAACTGAACTGACTCAAAGCTTACCTAMCGCAATAACACTTCTAATCAAAATAACGCCGACAACAATATTTCTGTTAGATTTTACACTTGCGTCTTCGCCCATATATACATATGTGTGAATATAAAACAAAGTAGAGTGCGCATGTCAAAGCGCAGTGCCATAGATAACTTGATCAGAATCTCTTTTTATGCTCTCTCGCTTGTCAGCTGCCAGGGCACCCTGATCTGTTTTCTGAGTTGGCAACAAAACACAATCAAGGTGCCGTGTTTATAAAATTAATTAATKATTTTGCATTTTAGCATTTATATATGTAAGCATTATCGAAGTGTTTAATTTAGTGTTTTGTGAAATTTATTAAATACTCTAGCTACTATTTTTCAGCAGTGGCATCATTGGCAAATGTTATAAAAAATGCGAGTTTTGACAGCTCTCTCTCGAACCAAAGAGTCTCGTATCTATTGCAGTGTTCCTTAGCTCGTACATACATATACGTACGAATATACAACATAGAAGAGAGCGCATGTCAAATCGTAGATAGCGCCTTAGCGCATGCATATGTATGTATGTACCATATGTATGTACAATTCATACAACTACGCAGTGCACATGCCAAAGCAAACATTTGTAATTTGTAATATTCGTCATTCTCTTATTGTCATTTTACTACCGACCAGACAACATTGTTGTTGTTAGATTTCGCAATTGCTTATGTAACGAAAGCAAATGACAGAAATATTTGTAATTATTCGTTCTCTTACATATATGCTCTTTTCTGTAGAAGCGCTGCTTATATTAGCTTAATGTAAAAATTGCAGAGCTTTAAACGCAAATATCTCAAAAGTGGTTTATTGAATTTAAAATCTGTAAAATTTGTGCAAAGTTTCAGATCGCAAACTTTAATTTGATGTATTACTTGTCTCTGTACGTTTTGTAGATCTCTGGAAATAAACGCCTTGTCTTAGAATAATATATAGATTGTAGGTACTCACAATTTTCACATAGCGCCTTTGAAAAAAGGCAATATAGATAAACAAAATTCAGTCCTACACTGAAAAGAGTTTAATGGATATAGTTAAATTTTTTTCAAATAAAAACAAGAACTATTATTCGTATAAGAGCTCTAAGGGCCTTTTTGCTGTAATCAAGGGTATAGAGTCCGCGGTAGACTCTAGTGGAGTCAAAGAAGCATTGGAAGAATTCGGTTTTGGAATTAAAACAGTTGTAAATATATTTAGTAGAAAGACACATTAAAGAAACAGTCCGGTACAATGTACTAACTGCCAAGAATATGGGTATACCAAATCATATTGCACTCTAAGCAGAGTTTGTGTGTTATGTGGTCATTTACATCCCACTTCTAAATACATAAACCAAATGTTACAAACACCCCTAAATGAAATTATAGCAACCTCAGAAAAAAGTTAAAATCCTATTACTTCTAGCAATAATAATATGCAAGGAAGCTATGCAAATGTGGTGAAAGGCAGCTGCCAAAAAATTATCCAAATGGAGGTATTGAAACTATGATTATAAATCTTATGCAGTGTATGATACAATTTATGTCTAGCATGCAAAATATGATCCAAGATTTAATAAAATCACAAAATCAGATGCTGTAAAATTTATTAAGTAAAAAATGAGCTTACTGAATATCTGTATATGGAATGCTAACGTTATTAACCAACACAAATTTTCTGTCCGAGAAGAATAAACATATGTAGATGTAATGCTTATTTCAGAAACTCATCTAACAAATAAAAATAATTTCAATACACCGGGATTTAGGCTATATGTTACAAATCATCCGGATGGAAAAGCGCATGGTGGCACGACAATGTTGATTAGAACATAAACCAAGTGGTTTAGTGGTTTAAACCACTACGTTCTAGAATCTCATGCTACACCACAGTTACAAGCTACAACATCACTAAAAAATCGAGGTTGTGACTTTAACCTTACGGCCATATACTGTCCACCTCGAATAAATCGAATTTAAAGACCTTTTTGGAACACTAGGTCAAAGATTTCCTGCAAGTAGAGATTACAACGCAAAACACACGTACTGGGTCTCACGTCTTATTAACCCGAAAGGACAGCTGTATCAAACCGTTATAAATAGTCACAATAACATAACCGCTGATACATGTACTGATCTATCTTCTGATCACTCTCCTATAATAATAAAGTTATGTGAACATTCGTTAATCCAACTTCTTATAAAACGAATTGGCTAATATATATATAATAAATATAAAATAAAATACGTCAGTAGCCACATTAATATTGAGTACAAAATAAATACAGAAAGAGATATTGACGAAAGCATAAGAGAAGTCAATGATATAATAATAAGCGCAGCTGTCTTAGCAACAGCAAACAAAAGCTATAAGCCGCTTGGTGTAGAAAAATCTCTAATAGAGAAATAGAAATGCTTGTAAATGAAAAAAGGCGGGTAAGACATGAATGGCAGATAAATCGTTCCCCTTCCACTCAGCTTCAATTAAAATCTGCTGTACGTTAATTTAAAAAAGCGTTTAAACGTGAGGAAGAATTGAACACCGAAATGTATATAAAGAAGCTGTGTCCAAATTCAAACAAGCAAAATTCCCTTTGGAAAGCCCGAAAGTCCATGAAGCCACCAACTGACTCCAACATGCCTACACGAGACTTGGGTGGAAATTGGGCTCGAAGTGACGAGGAAAAGGCTAATTGCTTTGCAAATCACCTAGAAAAGGTATGTCAACCCAATTTGCCAAAGATGAACTTTAAGCTGTCAATCTTACCCAACACAGCTAAAGAGTCGCTCGAGTCTCCTAAGACTTCACCTTCTGAAATTATTGGTATCATCAAAGAACTTAGCCCAAAAAAGTTGCCGGAACATGATAATATTTCCCCAAAAATGCTAATTGAGTTCCCAATTATTGCTTTAGAGGTGCTCAATTTGCTCTTCAATGCAATTCTTAGCTTCGGCTATTATCCAATTTCATGGAAAAAGTCACAGATTATCTTGATAGATAAACCTCGGAAAGACTTAACACAGCCGTCTTCATACATACCAATCAGTCTTCTACCCTGTCTTTCAAAAGTATTACTATCAAAGATGTGTCCTTCCCTCCATGAAGATAATACAATACCAATGCATCAATTCGGTTTTCGTGCGAAACATGGCACAATTAAATAGACAAGTAAATAGAATTTATTTTTATTTATTTATTTATACAAAGCTTACATAATAATTAATTATTATCTAAACTAAAGCAAACGCAGCGCTAGCAGCAGAGGCTTTCGGCTGGCTGGTTGAGTCAGATACGACGGAGTAGGTCTGTGCCCTTTAGAAATTTGTAAATTTTGCTAATATTTTCTTCTGTGGCGTCCATTAACAATAGTTCTGGGCAGGATACCAGTAGGTGTTGCACGCTGACTGTTGCTTGACAGAAGGGGCAGGTGTTGGATCTAATGCCCTATAATAAGTGCGCGTTGGTAATTATGGTGTGCCCAATTCGGAGGCGTGTGTAGAGGGTGATGTGGCTGGTAGGTATCGATGTTGTGTATACAGGTTTTGTTCGGTTTGGGTTAATGTCCGAATAATGGTGATTATAATCCGCCCATTCACGTAATAACTTTGTTTGCCTCTGACTATGAATTAGTCGGTATATGCCGCTAGGTAGGATGACTTCGGATGTGATTGTTGGTGTGACGGAAATATCTTTGGCGATGGTATCTGCAAGTGTGTTCACATGATTTTGATCTTGCCCGGAAAGGAAATAAGTGTGTTTTTTATATTTTTGATGATACTGCCTGATTTGTTGTGGTTTTGTATAGCTTGGAAACATGACATACTATCGGTGCATATTATATGTTTACCCTTGGTTTTGGCAGAGTATTGAACAGCGTGGAATATAGCGGTTGCTTCGGCGGTGAAAATAGAGCAGAATGARAAAAGGAGGCCGTACGCGACAACTACTTGATTTTCCGTTACCACAGCATAGGAGGTGTGTGAGGCCTTCGATCCATCCGTGAAAATCAATTGCCAGCCGTTGGATATATAATGTGCGATTGTTTCGGAAAACTTGGCTATATAAACGGTGTTTGGTGTGCTATCTTTCCGCAAGGAGGCTAGGTCATTAATGAAGGATGTTTTGCTTTCCGCCCAGGGGGGGTGATGAGTGTACCGCGGAATGTGCTGCTTGATCGGCAGTTCAATATGATTTGCGAGGGTTGTTTAGAAGTGGACACCCGTGAGGCGGCAGATTGGAAGTCTTTGCGGACAAGAGGATTGGGGCTTAGAGTGAGCCTTGAATAGAGCCTGAATATTTTGTCTTCCATGTTGTCGTGAAGAGCCGGCAAACCCGATTCGACCAGGATATTTTTTATGGGTGACGTTGGAAATGCGCGTATGAATCTTCGCACTGCGGCGTGGTAGGGAGCAGCGATCATCTTTAAGTTTTGTTTAGCGTGTAATCCATAGATTTCWRTGCCGTAGTTGATGGTTGATAAGATGAGGGCGTTTGTCAACCAATCAACGGAGCCGAACTAATCAGCGAGCGTTTGCTTGATAAGTACTTAATAATGTTTAACTTTACATAGAGTCTTTCCTTAACGTATTTACGGTGCTGTTGAAAGGAATATTTGGGATCGAATACAATACCGAGAAACTTAAGATTATCTGTACATACAATATTTACACGATTGAAGGTAAATGAAGGAGAATTGCAGGATCGTTTTTTGCATATATGGAGCATTTTGGTTTTAATGGGACAAATTGAGGAGAGGGACCATGTGGATAATAGGCGTAGGATTTTGGAAAAGGTCCTCATGACATCTATTTGATCATTAGATTTGAAAAACAACAAAACGTCGTCTGCGTATGTTTGGTGTTCGATGTTTGGGAACTTGTTAAAGATGTCGCTAATTTCATTGAAGGCTATAATGAACAAGATGACTGATAAGGGGGAGCCCTGCGAGGTGCCATTATCGAGTGGAAAAATGGAAGAGCGGGTGTTGGATATAAGTACACTTAATTTTCGGTTTGAGAGAGATGATTTTATAACATTGTACATTTTGGGGCCGATCTTCCATTTGTCGAGATGTCTTAGTACTACCGCAGTTCCAATCCGATCAAATGCTTTTTGAAAGTCGAGGGAAAGGAGGGAAACATGGTTTTTGCTGGAGAGCGCGTTTGAGATAAAATGATCAAGGTGTAGTAGGGCATCTGTGGTGCCTTGTCCCTTCTTGAAGGCTACTTGGTTGTGCTAGATAAGTTGGCTTGAGTGGGCGTACCAGGTTAGTCTGGTAGCAATTATCTTCTCCATTAGTTTACCTAGGCAGGGAAGAAGGGAAATTGGTCGATAGCTGTTCACTACGCAAGGGGGATTTGCCAGATTTTAAGAGGGGTATTATAGTGCTGGTTTTCCACGCGTGTGGGTAGAGGCCTGTGTTGAGGATATTGTTGTAATACTTGATGAGACGGTGAAGGAGTAATCTGGGGAGATGCTTAATTATGGGATAGGATATTTTGTCGATGCCGGGTGTCTGGCCTTTTACTGCGGTCAGGGCGAGTTGAAGTTCGAAAAGAGATATGTCGGCTTCTAAAAGTTTGGCTGAATGAGAGAGAGTGGTTAGTGTGATACGATGTTGGAGGATTTGTGAGCGTTTAGAGGCGATAAATTCGGGGGGGAAGGTTTGGTCAGAAGAGGCGTTAGAGAAGTGACTGACGAATTCTTGAGCTATATCCTGGGGATATAGAAGATTGCCATGAGAGGTGTTAAGGGAATAGATTTGGGGATTAGAGGGTAAACCGGTGAGTGTTTTTATGTCAGCCCAGATTTTTTTAGGGTCGGATGACGCACTGATGCTGCTAGTAAATTTTTGAAAACAGTCGAGCTTAGCATCTTTGATTTTCCGGCGAAATTGCGCGTTTAGCTTTTTGAATTGAATGAGAGTTGTGGTGGACCGGTTGCGTTTGAAGTTGTRCCACGCTTGTTGTTTGGCTTGCCTAAGGGACGCAATTTCGTTGTTCCACCATAGGGGCGCTGGCTTTACTGGTTTGGTTGAGGACAGAGGGATGGAGACGTTGGATGCACAGCGGATTGCTTTATGGATATTGGAGATTTCTTGGTTGATGTTGGAAGATGTTGGGAAGGATTTGGAATAGAAGTCGCATGCGCTTTCGAATTTGTTCCAATCTGCTCTATCTGTTTTAAATTTGATCATGGGAGAGAAGGGAATGGTGGGTCGGGATGTGCGAATTTTGATGAGGATCGGGAAGTGATCGCTGCTGTGAAGGTCATCTATAACGTCCCATGATGAGTTGTTGGAAAGGGAGGGAGAGGAAAGCGTAAGGTCAATATGAGTAAAGGTTGAGTGGGTTGAGAAGTGGGTGGGGGAGCCGTCGTTTAGTACGATGCAGTTGGAGGAGAGGATGGCAGTTTCTATAGAATGTCCTCTCTGATTATAGGAGGCAGATCCCCAGAGCGGACTCCAAGCGTTAAAGTCGCCTGCAAGGATAAAGGGTTGGGGAGGGGAGGGGAAAAGATTGTAAAAGTCAGCTGTAGTTATTGATTGACTTAGCGGGGAATAAGCGCAAGTTATTGTGATTCTGATGGGGGTTTGAAGTTCTATGGATAGTGAGGATATATTAGATTGGGTAGGAAGGGGGTGGTGGGGAAGGTTTCTCTTAACCAGAATGGTGATTCCTTGTTTCTTTGAGATTATGTGAGGTAGGTTGTGGAAGTGCCCTACGTAGGATTTGGGGGTGGGGCAGAGGAATTGTGGGCAAGGTCAGTTTCGTTTAGAAGTATATTGGAGGGTTTATACATCTTTATTAGGATTTCAAGTTCAATGAAGTTATTGTGATACCCGTTTATGTTCCACTGTAATAATGGTTTGTTATATAATATGTGTGTTTGTATATGAATTAAAGGGTTAGTATAAGAATATTTATATTTATGACTTATCTATGTTGGTTGACTTGTGTGACGGTAATGTTGTTTTATATGTATTTGGTGTTATGAGGACGTTAAGRTTGGGGAATTTTGCGTGTAATTGGCTGAAARGWGACATCTCGGTATCACTGGTAATTGGGCTGGGGTATGTAGGGGTGGGTGGGCTGGAATTTTTTTCTGCATTTCTACTTGTAGTCGCTATTTCTGGTGTGCTGACCTTATTTGCTGTTTCTTGTCTTACTGGGGATGTTGTTGTGCTGGTTTTCTGCTGAGGTTTGGATGTGGTTGAAGTTGTTTGTGTGATTGATTTAGTATGACATGTTTTCTTGGATTCTCCGTTATTTGCTTGTGGGTTATTGTTTGTAGTTTCTACATGGGGTTTGTTTGCTGGAGTTTTTTGCAAGTCGTGTGCTGTGTTTACAGTTGTTGGTTCGGTAATTATACTGTTGGTGTTTTTTACAATTTGTGCGAAGGACGGCGCCCTTGTWTTTTTTAGAGGAGCTTGGATTTGATGTGTGTTGGGGTCGCTGTTGAAGATTTTCCATGTATCTCTAATTGTGCATCGGCGCTCTATTTTTATTTTATTTACTGACTTGTGTTTAAGGAAAGTGGGACAGCCAGGGTCGTTGGATGGATGGATTTGAATTTGGCAGTTTATGCAGAACCTTCTTGGGCATGGATTATGTGGCGGAGAGGTTGCACACTGGCTACATAGCTCAATATTTCGACATCTATTTTTGGTGTGACCGAGTCTTTGACAGGTTTTGCACCGCATTGGATTTGGGATAAATTCTTGCACACGAACCCTTTCCCATCCTAATTTAATAATTTCAGGTCTACGGATTAGGTCGAATGTCACAATTGCAGCACCGGTAGAGATTAGTGCGTCACCATCTTTTCGCATGATTTTTTTGTCTTCGATCACTTTTTGGTTTCCTAGCCCTTCTACTAATTCTTCTTCGGAGGGATTGATTAGGTTTCTGGAAAATATTCTGCCTTGCATGATGTTAAGACCTTTTTGAGAGGTAATTTTTACAGGTATAAGCCTATGTGAGTTGCTTTGATATACTTTTCGACCGATTTCGCATTTTCGACTTTTAGGAGGAGGTCACCGGATCTTAATTCCATTACAACGGTGTTATCACCGCAAATGTGTTTTAAACTACTTTCGATTTGAAAGACATTATATGATGATAATGGACAGATTTTGTCATCTGCAATTGGACCGATGGCACTTGCCACTAAGAACCGAGGAATATGGTCGTCATTTTGTTTTGGCGCAGGAAGTGGTACAAAGTCACTGAATTTTGGTCGTTTGTTGGGACGTTGCAAATCGGGATCGAGTAACCGAAACATATTGCTTTCGGGGGGGTTGGCCCCGTTCATGGTGTCGAATGATAACTACGGCACTGAGTTTTTTTTTTTTTTGGGTACACTAATAAACTAACAACTACAACTTTAAGGAGCTGCCGAACCTGAAACGGCTAGACTATCGTAGTCGGTCGCAAAGAGGAAAAGAACGCGTGAAAAGGTCACGGGACGTGTTTACACGGTGGTTG
This sequence comes from Bactrocera latifrons, assembly GCF_001853355.1. Taxonomy (NCBI): domain Eukaryota; kingdom Metazoa; phylum Arthropoda; class Insecta; order Diptera; family Tephritidae; genus Bactrocera; species Bactrocera latifrons. The sequence continues at coordinate 136,571 of NW_017537159.1, forward strand.
CTCACGTTGAACTGTAAATAGAATTACTACCGAGATAATGAAAGCATTTGAGCGCAGGGAGTACTGTTCAGCAATATTTCTAGATGTAGCTCAGGCGTTTGATAAGTTGTTGCACGAAGATATTTTATACAAGATTAAAAAAATTCCACCTTTACAATTGTATAAAACATTGGAGTCTTTTTTAAAAAATAGAAAATTTATGGTAAAACTGGAAGATTTCGTATCTGATGAACGACAGATAACGGCTGGTGTACCATAGGGCAGTGTTTTAGGCCCAACACTATATACTCGTATCATATATAAAGCGGATCTTCCAACAGCTAATAACACTGTGGAGCATTTTTGGGATTATTGTCTGGGGGGTGGGAAATTCCAAGTCAGGGTGATGGTACTAGGTCAGTATAATGAAACCCTCAAAGGGTTTGGCGTTCGTATGTGTCATATTTTTTATGACCTTTTAAATTTTTTCCTTATGATGTTTTTTCGCTTAGTTGTAACATTTTGACAAAAACAAAAAAACACACAAAAAAAAACCCAATTTCCGAGAACGCTCTTAACATCCTTGCGACAGAAACATCGCAGTTGTTAGAACGATGCTATCCCAACAAGCCTTCTATTACTTCTTTGATTGCCTATCATGCGTCACTTTTAATCAGCTTTCGTATGTATATCTGCACCATTTAGTACGCCTGATTGGAAAAAATTAATTTGTTAAGATGGAAAACCATGGGAAATAAGGAAAAAATTTAAAAGGTCATAGTAAAAAAAACTGACACATACGAACGCCAAACCCTTTGAGCTTTTTACTATACTGACCTAGTACCATCACCCTGACTTGGAATTTCTCACCCCTCAGATTAGCTGTTGTACTGTGTAATGTACTAATTTCAACTTTTGCGGGCGACACAGCTGTAGCCCTAACAAATGAAACATTTTAGCATCAAGAATATCAGCGGAGCATTTCAGTTCTGTCGAAGAATGGCTGGCGAACTGGCCTATAAATGTGAATGAACAGAAGTGTAAGCATATTACATTTTCGCTAAGGCCAAAGATGTGCCCGGTATCTGGGTATTCACCTAGATAGAAGGCTCAAGTGGAGAAGACACATCTCTAGTAAAATAACATGTATGAAGATTAGAGTTGCAAATTTAAATTGGATTTTAAATAAAAACTCCAAAGTTAGCCTAGACAACAAAGTGTTTTTATATAATGCGGTCATTAGAGTTGCAAATTTAAATTGGCTTTTAAATAAAAACTCCAAAGTTAGCCTAGACAACAAGGTGTTTTTATATAATGCGGTCATAAAACCGACTCGGGGGTACGACCTGTGCAACTAATACTAACTAAATAGGTTGTCAAAAAAGGCTTGCGGTATTTTCGCTAGAACGCGTAGTTCTAGTTTTATTCGTCGCATCGGGTCATGCTATACCTTTTTGGAAAGCTCATTTCTTTTACGTTGTTCGTGAGTTATAGCGTCGCAAACATGGAGCAAATTTACATATTTTACAGTACTACTACGATAAAGGCAAAAATGCATCTCAAGCCGCCAATAAAATGTGTGCAGTTTATGGACCCGATACAGTTTCCATCTCCACCGCACAACGATGGTTTCAACGTTTTCGTTCTGGTGTAGAGGTGGTCGAAGATGTGCCACGCTCCGGAAGGCCTGTCGTCGAAAATTGCGATAAAATCGCTGAATTGGTCGAAAAAGACCAGCATAGTAGCAGCCAAGCAAGGTCAAGTTATAAAATAAAAAATAAAAAAAATAAATAAATAATACCGCAAGACTTTTTTGACAAACTATTATTACAAAAGTTTCAATCAAAAATGCTTAGACCAATCACGGGTTCACCATGGTACATATATGCATAACGAAAATATCTATAATATATAAGAACTTGATATCCTTAAGGTAAAGAAATAAGTAGAAGACAGCATAATAAAATATATATCTATACTCCGATATCACCCAAACCCTTTGACAAATGCTTTGGTACATTCCTGCGATCAAACACGACTTAAAAGGTATTAAAGAGCGACGTATCACCAAAACAGCTCAATCACTTGTTGAAGCCTCTCTAGCTTTTAAATAGCTTTAAGATTTTATAACTTATTGTTAGGCTTTACGAAAAAGCAGATTCAATAAATAAAATAATTTAGAAATTATTTATGTGATTTTTAAAATATAAATTTCTCACTTATAAAACCTGCAAAAAATGTAAATTGTGAATTTGTTTAAATATTTATAGTTTAATTAAATGAATTTGAATTGAAACATGTGCATCAAGTGTGTTAAATGTAATGAAATAACTTGTTGAAATGTTCGAATCTGGGGATTTTTTTTAAAAACCAAATATCCCGTAAACTTAGAATTTGCGGTACTACAACCCTGTATACTTTTTAATCAGGAGGACTTCCTCTTTCCGACGGTACTTTCAGATCGCGGTACCAAAGAAATCCTAATAGTGCCAATTCCCGCGACAGTCGGTTCTATCTACCGTCAGTTATATAAGCTGTTGTTGTTGTTGTTGTAACGGCAGAATTCTGCCGAGTTGACAGTCCTTGGCCGGATAAAAATCCGGGTYCGTTCCGGTTTTCGTAGAATCGACTGTCGTGGGAACGTTATGTAACCTACTTTGGATCGGAGAGTATTAATTTAAATTTTTCGTCACCAGAGCAACGCCTTGCAGCAGGGTTGCTCCACTCAGCAACTTTTGGTTCCTCGCACAGTCTATTCCGTATGTCAGACCAAAATAAGTCAGAACGTCACTTGTGACTTGTGTCACCTCTCGGCGTGTTCCGGTCTGCCCCTACAAGACCACCTTCACGCCACTCTGTCCTCCTCAGGATCACCCACGGACACCCGCAACAAACCCGAATACTAAAACTCAACTGTAACGGACTCCAGAGTAAGATCGAGGAGATAGCTTCACTCATGAACCGGGAACGCGTTTCGATACCAGCGCTCCAAGAAACCAAGCTAAACAGCCGCTCAGATCTTTCGAGCACCCCCCCAGTTACATGTTGCTCACATGTTGCTCTACAGGATATCACCCGAATATAGGTGCGCTACTTCGTGGTGAAAACCGTTTGGAACTTTAACGCACACTACGATCTTTGGCATTCCTACCTACGAAATGATCACAAGGGGATGAACAGATTGACGATTCGACATCAACCTACCTGCAGGGGCTTAGGCGCAAGGCATAGTCGGCACCCTCCAACCGGTGTGGGTGGTGCTGATAGGCACTGTACAGGCAGGATGTCGGGTGCATCAACCAAGATCTACCACCTCCTAATCCAGGGTGTTATGTGACTCCCGTACCCATTGGATGATTTGCAGTCAGGAGGTAAATTCGGCTGTATTCTAACGGGGCCTCCTCAACACCGGTCCGAATTGGGAAGTAATTGCGGCCTTACTGCGTCAAGGGGCTCTAACGTGGCGGACCCCCTAGTTCCCCATTCGAATAATAGACCCTACAGCTCACCGCGTTGAGTCAAGGAACATAAAAACAAACTGAATACTCAACAAAAACCAACAACAACAGCACCAAATAACCCGACAACAAGGCAATAACCCAGGACAACGGCAAAGAAAAGGAAATCGGCACAGCGGCAGACAAGCGTTGTCAAGGGGCTAGGCGGAAATTTAGCTTCCTTGACGTTCTCTCGCCAGAGGAGCGARCCCTTGTTTGAGGAGCATGCCAGGAAGGATGACGACGACATGCCTTCATGCAGCGGCGCTCGACTGGCGAAAGTGACCGCTGAGACAGCTGCGAGCGTCGCCAAGACCCCCTTCAGAAGGCTTAGCGGCTCAGATGGTGCTCGTAGAAGGAGGAGGAAGCGCAAGAGGGGTGGGCAATGCCCTCTCCCAGCAGCTGGTAAACCCGGCGGATGCGATGACCCTGACAACAACAACAACCCTCGCAGGAAGGGTAAAATCAGTCTAACGTCTTTCCTACTAAAAACCATGGAGAAAATCGTAGACCATGTAATAAGGTCAAAAGCGCTGAAGAGGGCACTCCTGCTCAGCATGCTTACAAAGCGGGCAGATCTACCAGTACTGCTCTGTACCATGTAACCTCTGARATAGAGAGTTCATTGGAGAGTGGCGAGCATCACGCACTTTCGTGGACATCGAAGGTGCCTTTAACACGTCTCATAGGAGCGTAGCCAGGGTACTGGAGAAAAGGAATGTGGCAGCACCGGTGCGTAGATGGACAAAAGCCGTACTGCGCACCAGAAATGCTAAGACCACAATAGGAGATAAAAGAATTCGTCTTGACACAACAAGAGGCTGCCCACCTGTTAGCATTGCTAACCGACAATGGGATCCGCTGCTAGGGGTATGCGGACGATTTTGTAATTATAGCCAAAGGTAAATATAAGAGGACACTCTCCAATTCCCATGACAGCCGGTTCTACGTACCGGAATTGACTCGGACTTTATCCGACCAAGGGCTGTTTTTTCGGCGATCTAATTCCGTTGTTATCGGTGAGTACTAATTTCTTTTTGTCGTCATTAGAGCAACGCCTTGCAGCAGGGTTGCTCCGTATCCTCCTGATTCGTGCTGGCATTGAGGCCAACCGGGCCCGGAGGACTTTTTCTGCTGCGTTTGCGCAACTCCACATCGGCCAGGTGTAACACATGCAGTGGATGGAGCCATCTTAAGACCTGCTCATGCCTTAAGACACATAGGGAATGGACCACGAGTTACTTGGCCCGATATTGCCAACGCAATACTGCGACACTAACCTCTACGGCTGGGCAATCTGCGCATAGTTCGCGCGCCGCTTCGCCCCTCACCCCGTGTGTCCAACAGAGAACCTCCACGGTCCCCAGGWGCTCACACAGGCAATATAGCTCTCACATAGCTTACACTTATGAATCGGGAACGCGTCCAAGAAACCAAGTTTAACAGCCGAACAGATTTTCCGTGTTGTAATAATGGTGAAGCCTAGCCTTCTTATTGCAGTATAGCTATCCGGTCCGGCGACGGCGAGCTCGAAATATTTAATATATACATACATCCCCCAGTTACATGTTGTCCTGCAGAATATTAGTTGAATATAGGCACGCTACTGGTGAAAACCGTCTGGTACTAGGAGACTTTAACGCGCACCACGATCTTTGGCTTTCCTGCGTTTCAAACGATCGTAGGGGAATGAAGCTGGCGGAACAGAACGAATTGATCTCAAGCTACTGCTCGCTTCATCCCGGCTGGAAGATTAGCGGAAATCCGACCCAATTTCCCAGCCGAAGTAGCCGAAGTTTAGCTAATGAGCGCGCAACCGGAGATCCCTGGGATCTCACCAAAGTCCTCAACCTGTTGCTGACCACTCTTCAAATTCCCAATGTATGGAAAGTCGGAAGAGTGGTCCCACTACTGAAATATGCCAACAAAGGTGAGTGCTATCGTCCGATAACTCTCCTCTTAGGAGTTGTCGAAAGCTTTTGACACAGTTAACCATAAAACGTTACTGCAGGACCATAAAACCATAAAACGTTACTGAGCGGTCGACAATCATCCGTACTATTTCAAGGTGAAACATTTAAACTGAGAAGAATTAAACAGGGGTTGCACCCCCCGATTCTGTTTAACTTCTACATCTCGAAACTCCGACAGATACCAGAGGGAAATCCATAACTTCGTACGCAGATGATTGCACGATATTGACGTCGTCGTGTGTTCAAAAGTAAACTGCTATCTGTCCGATCTTTCTCGTTTCCTATCTGCAAGGAACGTAATACTTTCCCCCACCAAATCCACATGGACCATATTTACATACAGGACGAAGGAGTATAGACATGAGCTTGATATTGTAGTCAATGGCGTCGAAATTCCGACTGTCAATAATCCTAAGATTTTAGGTGTAACTTTTGATAGTCTATGCTTCTTCACTCAACATACAACCGCGATTATCGCTAAGGTACAGAGCCGCAACAAGATCCTCAAGTCGCTAGCCGGCAGCACATGGGGAAAGAAAAATTGTTGCCACCATACAAGCCAATCGACCGGCCGGTCCTCAATTACGCCGCATCAACATGGTCGCCTGGATGCAGTGGCACGCTGATGAGGAAACTGCAGACCTGACAGAACACTGCACTCCGCACTAAGACAGTATGCCTCTTGATGTTTCCCATCCAACACCTACATAGTGAGACGCTTATGCTCCCAGTTAATGAGCATAATGAATTTTTCTCCAAACAGGTCCTGCTGGGATGTTTTCATAGAAATCAAAGTTGCAGCCACTTGCTTTGAGTGGAACCGCATCCTAGGAGCATCAAGAGGAGATTCCTTAATTACGTCGACGGCATCGTATATTACGCCGACCGGACTTCGGACGCAACTAACTTCCGGCAGGTACCATCAGTCAGTGGAGCTATCAACACCTTCACCGACTCCATTCCAGTGAATTGTGTTCTTGGAGTCAAACCACCACCATAGCAGACGAAGAGTTCGAGTATCCCCGAGAAACGCGAGTGACCCTAGCTCAGCTTCGTTCTGGATATTGTAGCAGGTTGAATTTCTACTTGCCCAGAATAGACCCGGACATATCCAATATATGTCCTACATGCAACGAGTCTCCGCATGACACTCTTTGCATATCCTGCGAACCCAACCCAACCCATCTAGCACCCCTTTCCTTTGGTCCGACCTCGTGGAAACAGCACGTTTTCTGGGCCTCCCGCTGGATGACGTCGACGACAACATTAATAACGCTTACCATCCTAACGGGGATTGATAACCGTTATGCAGACACAGGCTAGCCGCTGTAGTTTCGATAGTTTGATTCCTACCGTGAGACCGAGATATTTAACCTTGTTGGTCATCTCTATATCTCTACCCCAAGTGTGAGGGTCTTGATACCAGGCCGGGACCTTCGTCTCATGAATGGGACTACGGTCTTCTTGGAGGGTTTGATATTCAATTCAACCTCCCTACACCTCCCCTTTGCCCGGTTTAAACCTCTTTGCATCGAGTCGCAGAGAGGGTCCTCATGTTGTTGTTTTAACGGTTTTCTAATTCCCGTTTGGGTGGTAAGGATCAGTTGCGTTGTCGTCGAGATCATCTAAGCTAAGTGCTGTGGTGGTACTGTCCACTTTTCGGAATCCATGCTGGTGACTGGCTAGGCTCAGGTGGTGAGTGAAAGTCGGGAGTAGCAAGGCGTCAAGTGTCTTCACTACTTGGGAGAGGAGAGCTATCGGGCGATAAGATTCCCCTTTGTTGGCGGGTTTCCCAGGTTTCAATAGTGGAACCACTCTTCCGATTTTCCACACATCGGGTATTTGAAGAATGGWGAGTGACAGGTTGAGCACCTTGGTGAGGTAACTTACTCCCGTCGAGCCTAAATGCTCTAGCATTAGCATATTGATTCCATCAGGGCCAATGAATTTGGATGATTTTGCTTTTTTGATTACACTCTGAACCTCTTCATCGGTGAAAGTAATCGGCGCGCAGTTGTTTGGCGCAGCCGTCGGTTAACACATCTCTTGGCTTTGTCTACCGAAGGGTGCAGTGTAAACTGCCGGCTAAAATAGCTCGCGCACTTCTTCGGGTCCGAAGAGGCATGACCATTGAATTGAACTTCAACTCGGTCGTCGTGACTCTTGGGATTGGACAATGCTTTGACAGTAGCCSAAAGCTTACTCACACCGGTGGAGAGRTTGMAGGACTTCAGGTGCTCTATCCATTTCGTCCGCTTATGCTGGTTTACCATACGCCGAATCTCCAAATTGAGATCCCTTCCCCCCAGAAGCTGGTCAACCCGGCGGGTGCGACGATCCACGAAGGAGAGGTAGGAGCGGTTCCATGATGAAGTGGTACCTGCGCAACCTCCGTAATGGGATGACCCCGGAGGTGGCGGAGGCTCTAGCCAGGAAAAGATGCAAAGGGAGCCCCGGCAAAGGAGCATAAAAACATGTCGCCTCACGCGCAGGACAGTGGAAGCAGCAACCGCGACCCGGCAACACCACCAAGACCGCAAGGCGTGGCGATAGCAGGGCACTGTCCGCGGACACCTATGCGGAAGAGCGGCCAGATAACGCCTCAGGAGCCCTGGACTTCATTAATGGGCTGGGTCTAAGCGAGTCAGTGTGAGTAAGGAGAGGGCACAATACACTCTTCACTATTCATTCATTCATTCATTCACAGCGTTTTCTTTGTTTGTACTTTCGAGTGTTTCTTTTTTCTTTATTAACTATAAAAAACTATAAAGATTTTTCAAGCTAAAATTGAATATGTGAACACTTTTCCATATACATACATATGTATATGAATAATATGTTATTTATATTTAATAAACACAGATAAGTAAAATCGGGTGATAATATTATAATACTTATATGATTGTAATATAACACTTTTATATACATATTACAATTTTATACTATTCTTCTCCTTCTGCGTTGGCGGCCTTTTGCCGCGCTCTAAAAAAATAATCCTGGCCGAGCGAATACCCGGGGTGACTGAAATAATACTTTCGCGTAGTACTCATTTTTTTTTTCGTTATAAAATAGATAAATTTTTGATTATACATTGTTTTATATTTTAGGTGACGATACATATATTTTTATATTTAAGATTTGAGTTTTGGATATAAAGTGGTTATATTTGTCTGTTATCATGCACTCATATTGAAGCAAAATTTGAATTTTCGTACTGCACTAGTATAATTTACACTTTATTACGTAATATTATTCTATAATATTACTTTTACACATGTATATATAATATTACTAATACATGTATATGACTTATTTGCTTAACAAATTTAAAAAATATCCATATGCATGAATAGAGGAATTTTTGCGAAAAAGAGGAGTTTCAGCGAAGTGCCTGATCATCACATGACAGCGCTCCTTTCCGTCGTAAGTTTTGGTAAAGTGAGGTTCAAACGAAAAAAAAAATCGCAACCGTGTTTTCAAACCGTAAGGTCGCATTTTTTCTGTCGCTTGTACTGTTGTTGAGTATCTGCATTCTAGCGGTGTCTGTGTTATAACGCTACTTTACAGTTGTGCACAAAAAACTTTTTTACTGTTAATTTCTCGTTGTGTTTATTTCTTATTGTTAACTTRTGCTACATTCATATATTTTTGCATACATAAAAAGTAATACTTTCACAATGCCCCCTGGGGCCAACAATCTGGGTGATAATAGGTTTGCCCTATTATCCTGAACAAACAACGTTGGACCTATTTCCGAAACTCCCCATAACAAAGAAGGATGACCCCAAATACCTATTACATCCATCTCCTGCCTCGCGATTTATAAAGGTATTCAATCTGTCAGTAAAGATATTAACAACATCTCGTCACTTCGCGATGGCAGCCTATTCCTCCTTGTAAAAAATCAAAAAATTGCATATAAATTCCTTTTCACTAAGAATCTACCCGGTGCAGGTGCTGTTGAAGTCGCTCTTCACAGTACCCTTAACTCAGTCAAGGGCACAATTTATGCCCCCTTTATTTGCCAACTTAGCGACGATGAAATAATTGAAGGTCTCAAGGAACAAGGTGTCTCTGCAGTCCATACGTTTAACAAAATGGTTAAAGGCGTTCGTGTACGTACTGGTGCCCTATTATTAACATTCAATAAATATACACTTCCTAACAGAATTGAAGTAGCCTGGAGAACCCTAGATGTACTACCGTCCGTACTACCCTAATCCTATGCGCTGCAAAACTTGTCAGCTATTAGGACACACCGCTAAACACTGCAAAAAAAACTCCTTCCTGTGTCATTTGCAACCTTCCTCCTAACCACTCTCCACCTTCTGATTGCACCAGAGTTTACTGCGCTAACTGCGCAGGTGAACACCCCTCGTCCTCAAATGCTTGCCCTAAATKTATTCAATCGAAAGAAATATTAAAGATTAAAACTATACACTATACATGCGGGACGCCATCACCATGTATAAAAATCAACTTCCTTCCACCCCATCCCCTTCTCCTTCGCCAACGTGGCAAAAATGCAAACTAACAGCGATATAAATACAAACTCAAAAAATCCAAATAACAAAGATAATACTTCAGTATCAAAAAATTCTAACCTCGATAATAACGCAACAACAACAAAAGCTAACAACGATTCATCCACCACCAACAATCCATTGCATCACATAGAACTTCCAGAAAGTTCAAAGAACTCCCCTCTTCTATACCCCCCATTATTGAATTCTTCCCCCTCCCCATCTTTCTCTCCACTTATCCACTTATGTCCCCTGACAACTTTTGCCACATCTTCTCTTGATCATAACACCTATCCAACCTCCTCCTCCCTTTCATCTCCGTCACCCTCGTTGATGGAACAATAAATTCCCATAACATCACATTATTATTTTTTCTTTATTTTTCTATCCATGTTATCCATCCTTCAGTGGAATATCAACGGATACTTAAATAATTACATTGAACTCGAACTTTTAATTAAAACATTTAACCCCTCAGCAATATTATTAAATGAAACTCATCTTGCCAACAATATTGTAGCTCATACCCCCCAAGGCATATATAGGTTATTTTTACACCCTCCCCAGCAGTACCACCAGCAAACAGGGAATAGCCATTCTGATCAACAGAAAAGTACCACATAACACCCTTCCCCCAACTCCTTCAAACATCTCCTCCCTCTCCATAGAAATTCTTTCTCCTAATAACCTCATCATTACTTGTGCCTATTCCCCTCCTAATGAATCTTTCACTTTAAGTGATATCTGTCATTTCTTCCCGTCTGGAACTACCCCTTTCTTACTGGCTGGTGATTTTAACGCTTGGAGCCCCCTTTGGGGATCTTCCTCAGCTAATCCGAAAGGTCAAATTATTGAAGATGCTATACTTAGTTCTAACTGAATTGTTCTTAATGACGGTTCCCCCACTCACTCTTCCTTCACACATATTGACCTATCGCTTTGTTCCTTATCTCTACTCAACAAAACCGAATGACTCCGGATCGATGACCTACATGGTAGCGATCACTTCCCCATTCTTTCTAAAATTTCCTCTCCCCATCATGCATCCCGGTTTAAGACTAGAGTATGCTTTAAAACAGACTTGGCTGATTGGGATAAGTTTGACCGTTTTTGCGAATTTCATTCCCGTCTCTTCCCCATTTCGTCCAATGTCCATCAGGAGTCCTCAGGTATTCAAAACTGTCTCTTATACACATCTATGCATCCCGGTTTAAGACTAGAGTATGCTTTAAAACAGACTTGGCTGATTGGGATAAGTTTGACCGTTTTTGCGAATTTCATTCCCGTCTCTTCCCCATTTCGTCCAATGTCCATCAGGAGTCCTCAGGTATTCAAAAAATTATCTCCTCTGCAGCCAATTATTCCATACCTCAGTCCTCCTCTAAATCAGCCAAACCTGCACCTCGTTGGTGGAATAGTGAAATTTGTGCATTTAGGCAACAAAAACAATTTTCTTGGCACGAATTCAAGCGCACTCGTTCAAATGCTAACTTAATGCAATACAAAAAATTTAATGCGATTTTTCGTCGTAAGGCGAAAGCTGCTAAAGTACGCTGTTTTCAAAAGTTCACTAGCGAAATCAATTCCTYTTCTAACCGAAAAAAGATCTGGGCTGACTTAAGGAGACTGTCTGATTTAACCTCCTTTTCTCCGATTTCTCTCCTCAATTCTCCTCGTGGCAATATACTATATCCGCAATATATAGCCTTAGAATTTGCGCTTCACTTTTCCAACGTTTCCTCGGATTCCAGCTTTTCTCCTGAATTTTCCTTAAGCAAACTGCCCGTTCTTTCCTCCCCTTACCTGCCTTCCTCGAACTTGTCTTATTCAGCTAGGTTTTTAGATTCTGATATATCCATTCTTGAACTCCGCTCTGCACTCTCTGTAGTTAAAGGCAAAACCCCTGGGTTTGATAAAATATCCTACCCTACCATTAAACACCTCCCACCCTTCCTGCTATCCCGTCTAATTAATCTTTATAATAACATCCTTCGGACAGGCAACTATCCTCTGCTTTGGAAGACCAGCGCTGTCATTCCCATTTTAAAACCTGGTAAGCCCCCCTGCGAAGTCAATAGTTATCGGCCTACATCCCTCCTGCCTTGCCTAGGAAAACTAATGGAGAAAATCATTGCTATCAGGCTATCCTGGTATGCTCAATCTCACAATCTTATTCACCATAACCAGTTTGCATTTAAGAAGAGGCAGGGGACGTTAGACACTCTTCTGCATCTTGACCAATTTGTCGCTGATGCATTATCCCACAAAAATCATGTGTCGATACGTTCACTTGATTTTTTAAAAGGTTTTGATCGGATTGGTATACACGTGGCATTAAGGCAGCTTAAAAAATGGAAAGTCGGCTCACATATATATATAACTTTGTTAAATCTTTTCTCTCTAAATGTAAAATTAGTGTACTTGTTTCTAATGTCCGATTATCTATACTACCTCTTGATAATGGAACACCCCAAAGTTCGCCCTTTTCAGTCATACTTTTTATTATCGCATTTATCGCATCAGTACAATTTTATCTGATTTCCCTAATATCAATCACCAAATCTATGCTGATGATTTAGTATTATTTTCTAATACCTCCGATTTGTCCGTTGTTACGTCTTCCCTTTCTAAAATCTTATCCCTCTTATTCCATTGGTCCGGTTCTTCGGGCACGTCAATTTCTTCCTCTAAATCTAAGTTATTACATATTTGTAAGAAACATCATTGTAATACACCTACACTTACCGTTAATAATAAAAATTTAATCTGTACAGATAGTTTTAAGTTCCTAGGATTAATATTAGACTCTAAGTATTCATTTAAGCAACATTTTCAATATGTAAGAAAAATACTATTTTTTAAATGAAGTACCTTTCATGTAAGCGCTCACTCATTGGACCGGCTCTGCTTGTAAAGGTCACTGCTCCTAGAAGCAGTATGCGCCACGCCAAGCTGCTTCTAGGGGGATACAATCTCCCCAGATTTAAAGAACTTATTCACCTCCCCCGTGAAAAATTCCGCCTCCTCATCGCAATCTACACAGGGCACAGTAAGCTCAGGAAGCACCTGTCCAACATGGGCATGGTCTCCTGTGCCAACTGCCGATTCTGCGACCTGGAACAGGAAACACCAGCACACCTAATCCTGGATTGCTCAGCAATCTGTGGAAAAATGCTTAAGGTCCTTCATTCTGCTTACATCAGCAGGGATCACATCACCTCACTAGCGCCCGGCAAACACCTAGAACTATTCAGGCTGCTGGGGCTCTGGGAGGTCATGTGATATAGGAGAGGGCACAATAGACCTTAGGTCGCGGTGCATTACCTAAAATAACATTCTATTCTATTCTATTCTAAAGGTCACCAAAGCTCTCATCTTATCAATAATTAATTACGGCTTAGAAATATATGGACACCATTCTAAAAATCATATCAAGATGCTTGCCGCACCGTATCACTTGGTGCCCGTCGTTCTATTTGTGCGTTTCCAACATCTCCGATAAAAAACATATTGCCTGAATCTGTACTGCCTTTTTTAAAAGACAATATGAAAGACAGCTTATATAAACTCTATCCTAAGCTCATAATGAATCCCAGTTTAGTTCTAAAAAGGGATTTCCACTCAGCTCTGACGCGCATTCGATCGCCAAAGATTCAATCATCGTTATACAAGTGCGCCATGTTTGTGAACGTAAATGAGTTACCGCATAAAATAGCTTTACCTTGGAGTATTAAAAACCCCCCGTGGCTAGTGGCTGAAGCCTAATTTGTTTCTGATTTAGTTCAACTACAAAAGAACAATACTTCTARCAATGTTTATAAAGCCCACTTCCTGAAAGTAACAGCTCCTCTCAAATCAGCTGGTTGGAAACTTCTATTCACAGACGGATCAAAAGGAACTCACACCTCCTTCGCTGCAGTTAGTGAAGATGAAAACCCTATTTCATATGGCCTGCTATTTTCTTTCTGTTCAATATTTACAGCTGAAGCTACCGCAATTCTTAAAGATGTTCAATACTCTAAGCTAAACMAAGGAAAATATATTATCTGTTCTGACAGATTATCCTGCTATCAAGCTATAAAAAACTGCAATAACTCCAATTACATCATTTGCGCCATCAGAGACATTTTTATATCGCTTCCACATAAACTCAGAATTATGTGGGTTCCCAGGAACTCGGATAAAATTTTAAACATGCTAGCGGACTCAATTGCCAAGGAAATGTGTCACTCTCCCACTATAACCTCAAGATTTTTAGATAAAAACCTGCTAAAAGTGTAAAATTTGGATTTATTTAAAAGTTTGTAGTGTAATTTAATTAATTTGAAGTTAAAAGAGTGAATAAAGWGTGTTTAATGTGGTGAAATAGCTTCTAGAAATGTTGGAATTTTGCGAATTTTTGAACTTAAAGGTCGAATATCTCATAAACTAGGCGTTTGCGGTACCTATAACATACATATTTTAATCAAGAGGACTTCCTATTTCCAACGGTACCTTCAAATCGCGGCGCCCAAAAAATCGGAATTGTGCATTAAAAACCATAAGCCAGTGACAACTATATAGTATATACATATATTTTAATCTATCCGTACATACCCATTTTAACCCCGAAATCGGTGGATGCTATTCTAAAATTTACCCGCTCTTACCCCTAGATTTCAACTCCTTTTGAATAGGCTTCCACTGTCGGTAAGAAATAAGCTTAGGGTCGACACCAACACTACTGCTAATAGGTGTGTTATCGCAAATCCATTTTCCAATAGTTGGTGTAGAAGGTAAGCCATCCTTCATAAGCTCCCAATTAGAATCCATTTGCTTTTCAGCTTGTTGATAGTATCTTCCGTCGGTCCACATTAATGCTTTTTCCGGAGTAACAACAGCAGTACCAGCTGATCCATTGAATCCACTGATAAAAGCCCTTCTCGCATCATGCGCCGAAATATATTCATTTTGATGTGAATCGTCAGTCGGCACAATGTAAGCCTTCAGACCCCGAGCTTTCATAAGAAAACGTAAATTCTCAAGCACAACACTACCTTGCATTTTAGAAACACTTTCCAAACTTTATACCAATGAAAAGCAAATAGAAACAATTAATAGCCGTATACGTGATAAGGGCGTTCGGACTATTATTTATAACTCAATTCGACATGCCATAAATATTAACAATAAAACATTAATGCTTCATTTAGTCTTCACGTACTGCTCTTCCGTATAGACAACGTAGTCGTTGTTTTTCTCAATAAAGCAATGTTCTTGTTTTTATATTATATACTAGTATGACTATTTTGTAGTCCTTAAGATATTAAATTTAATATATTTGAAACATTCCTAACCCCAACTCCTATTATGACAGTGGAATGCACTTATTTATAAATAGAAGACTATTTATTAATAATTAATGGATTTTGGTTTTGATGGTTTACTTTTCGAAAAATTATTAGCTCTATTCTCATTCACCTCACAAATATCACCCTCGTCGTTTTGTTACTTGTGAGGTTTTCCGTGATTTCAAGAGCACCAATGTTTCCAAATTTGTTACGTCTGAATGAAWACCACAAAATATCAAAATTTTTAAAGAAATTTGAAATTATTTTATTGAAATAGAAATGTACAGCTGAAGGGCTAGAAATTYGCTAAACTATCACGTTGCTCATATGTGATCAGGAAGATCAACCACAACTACTTTTTCACTACGAGGAGGGTACGTTTAATATCAGAAACAGTGGATAACGTAGAATTCAGGCCCGTATCAGCTGATATCACCCATCTTATGGGCGCGCGATGTAAGTGCACAGTGAAAAACGCTACTCCCTTCTCTTTTTGACGTAGGATGACGTGAGAATTCACGGCATTTTTTTATTTTTGCCGTAGAAACGTGTCAGCTGATTGCTCTCTCACAACGCAGGGTTACCAATATCTATATACTGTAGTAATTATCAACTTTTATAATTCAATCTGTTCAATATGTTTGAAATTTTCTTAAAATAGCTCAAAATCAGAGTCGAATATATAAACTCTTTTTAATAGTTTGTTTTCAGTTTTTATATTTTATTTTATAAAAAATTATAATTGAAAACATAAATGTGTACAATATATGCGTATTGAGCAATGTCAACATTGTTCAAATGAAAACAAACGAAGAGGGCTGATATCTGCGTTTTTGCCATGTTCGAAACTGTTCACACCTTTTGCTCGATAAGGAAGGAAAAGGAAGACGGCGGTAGCATTCTCACTATTTCTGCTGATACTAACTGTAGCATAAGAAGAATATTACAACTGGTTCACACACTATAAGGTAGGTATCCAGCTCTCAATTAATTGCTCAAGAAAAAAAATTTCGTTCAAGAAACAATTGTTGATTCGATGTTTCTTCGCAAAACCAGGTTTGCYATATTCTCATTTTATTGAAAAAAGTATTAAAAAATAGTACTAGATTACTTTAGAGCTGCATACTAGCACAAGTAAATTTATCGCAGGAAAGTTTCTTGACCGTTTCTTAAGCTTTTTTTATATGAAGTTTTTACATTTCTTGAGAGCTGGATACTAAGCTAWTTGAGCGTTTCGAACTTTGCAGTCAATACATATTTATGTGTAACGCAAAGCGAAGCAGATGAATTTGTTGCTGTCAACCACGATCACAAACAAACTATATATAAAGCAACGAAAATTAACGAAAACGCGGAATTTAAATGCATTTGATGATTTTTTTTTTGTGCTGTGATGCTATTCAGTCTTAACTGTGAAAAGGATAAACATCATTGAGAGGTAACAAGTTTAAATATTTTTATAAAATATTGAAAGATTAATAGTAATATTATTTATTAAAGCTTATTAATGCATATCTACTTAAATTTTTTATTCTCATATTAAACAACTACTATGTAACCATTTGTACTCGCATTGAATATTATGTGTTCTAATTTAAATGCCCACAAACTACTCTGTCCGATCTGACTACAATGGTGAATGTTCTTAAAACTGCTAAAAAAAATGTAAACGGAGGGATTCATTGTAAAACAATGAACATTATATAAATTTGTAAACGTTTTGTAATGTGTAGCATCATAGTATAAATTTTCAATGGAAAATTATTAAAAACATTTATCAATTGAAAGCTAACAAACCCTTTTATTGGGTATTGAAGGTCAGTTGCTTAACACACCATAAAAATATTTAATATTAAACGACCTTTATGTAGTAATATAATATTTACCGAGCGATTTTGTACTGTGGTACAGTCACAAGTGCCTAAAATTGAGGCCTTAAATAAACACAATTTTTGTGACTTGAAACGATTTTGCAATTCAGTACGTGACAGTCACAAACATTTTTCTATTGAAAATGAACGTAAGGTATAGAGAAGGTACAAATTGAATTCTGTATGATGTTCGATTTGGCGGCTAACAGAGCCGATAGAATCTGGGTAAGGAATTCGCCGTYCGCGCTGCTATTTAGCAGAATTGAGTACGTGCGTGGCAGAAATATACGTAAAATGGCTGAGAATAAATAAAGAGAATAGCTTTGTAGAAAAATATACAAACTATACAAAGTCACACAGAGAATGTAAAAAAGCATTCTCTGAGTGACATATGCATGCTTATATTGAATTATATGAACCATTGTCACATATGCGTGATTATTTCGTATCAAATGAACCATTTTTTCCGAAAAGTGGTAAAAATTTTAATTTTTTTGCCAGATCTGCAAAAATGTGGGAAGATTATTTTAATTTTATTTCTCTTTAACTTTATTTTTAAATAAATTAATATTTTAAATAAATTATATCGGCTATTACAAAGTGAAGATATGTCAAATGAACTTCATTTCTTCAAAGAAAATTGATGACCTTCACGAAATATGCATATTCGCATTATTTCGTTATCATTTCCATGTTTGTAGCAATGGAATTTCTATGGCATACATATGTATATTATTTCTTTGGCGCATTTGTCTGTATGTCTACGAAAGCAAATGCGAGCCACATACATATGTACATACATTCTTAATAACAAGTGCCGCAAGCATCTTTCGCATCTCCGTTGTCACCATCAACCAATGGCCGAAGCTCTCATATTGTCAAAGAGTCRTCATAACGTTATGTTGTTGGTAGAAATTCCGAGCTGTGCCGAAAGAAACTAACAAACGATCGCCGATTGTTACCGCTTCACTTGCCGCAGTAACAGCTTCGTCAACAAACTAGCGTAAATATGTATACATATGTATGAGCTTGCATACATATCGACGCTGATTTTTGCGAGCCACAGAAAAATATTTTAGAATTGACAAATATTGTAAATCGACAACAGCTATGTTGCCACGTTTCTCACTTAGAACAAACACCAGAAAGATGTTCAATTTATGATTTTTAGCTTTTGCCGTCGTCGCGAAAAGACGCTTGTTGTCAAAAGGGAGATGTTACGGCGTCTGTTTTTATGAATGAAGCGAGGTCACTTGTGGAATATGCGCCTGCGTTTATGAATGAAATCGTTTTTGTTGTAAAATTTACTACATTTGGGCTTCGCCAATTTGGCTACCATATTGCCTTGTGATGCTTCGGCTATTTAGACAGTTATTGTTTTTTGTAGAACAACGCTTAAATTTTTTGTTGGCGACATATTCACATGTGTACGCATATGTATGTTTGTATGCTTGTGCATTATTTGTTCGGCAATGTATACAAATATATGTACATATAAGTATAAATCAGAGGTGGGCACAAGTTGATTTTCCTATGCACGCGTGCATAGGGCCTCTGCTGCGACGAGCAGCACAAAATATTACGCTATTTATAGAATACGAACAGGTAGCCCTCGGCACAATGACGACTGAATGCTATCATACCAGTGGCTATGGGAAAGCAAAACAGTCGCATGCAAACACTTGTTCAAGCAACACCTCGCTGCGCTATTTCAAATATACAGTGAGAGCTAAAAATGTTTATGCGCGAATGGGAAGAAGATTTTTTCTGATAATGGTAAAAATAATAATAAAGATATTGATTTGCCTTTAATAAAGGCATCTTTTACTCTTGCGTTAGCTTTGGCAAAGCAGTGTCGCCCATTTGAAGATGGCCTTTTTTTCTTAAATTCGTCTTCAAAAGTTTTGAAATGTTTTGGTGAAAAAGGGCAAGAAGTTTTGGAAATCATAGAAAAAKTACCTTTATCTCGTCGTACCKTCACACGCAGGACTGAAGATATAAGCCACTCTGAGCTTCATCCACTCTGAGACTAAAAATAGATTGCTTAATTGCAAATATTTTTCTCTCAGCTTGGATGAGAGTACTGATCTAAATAGTATTTGTCAACTAATAATTTGTAAAACTGTCGATCAAAACTTTCAAACTTTCGAAGACATTTTTGATGTTATTGCTTTGCAYAGCAATGTAACCGGTGAAATTTTATACAATGTTTTGGTTGAGAAAGTCTTCTGCTACGTTGATAAAAATAAATTAGCCGGAATTTGTACGGACGGGGCCAAAGTAGTGGTGGGATCGAAAAAGGGCTTAGTAGGGCAATTATTAAAAAAATCATGCTTCTTGAGGATCTAAAAGCGGAATACCGTGACGTACTATTATATACTGAGGTTCGTTGGCTAAGCCGTGGGAGAAGCCTTCAGCGCCTRTTCGATTTACGGAATGAAATCTTAAAATTTTTTGAACAAAATATGTCTGCAGATAATGGGGATTTCGTTTTAGAACTAAAAAACAAAATTTTTTTGTATGATC
>NW_017537160.1:0-73773 GCF_001853355.1 Bactrocera latifrons
TAACGCGCAACAAGCTGACAGAGTCGGCAGCATGAAGCACGCTAGTAACTGCCAAACAGAATTTTGCACTGTTCTATGATACAATCTAGCCGAACCACAACAACAACAAACAAAAGGAAAGTGCAAACTGGAAATGCAATCACAGCGCAAAGAGGGTTTGCGGATTAAGCAAGATGGTAAGATGGCATGAACTCGCACATATATAATGTATATATWCATAAGTGTGTATGTGTTTGCGTGMGCTTTTGTTTGTGTAGTAGTAAACTCGGCGAATTGCCATCACTAAGGGCTTATTTCAAGTTTATGACTTCATTTGTGCGCATGTATGTATGTATGGGCTTATGTACACAAATACGTGCATATCTAAAAACATAAGAGCATGGATGCATATGTGTGAGTGGTGGCGCATAATCTACGGCAGCTTGAGTGGTTTCGGCTTATCACTCCTGCCGTTAGCGAAATATAACAACAACAACATTTGGCACCAGCGCCAACTCATGTCAGCTGCATCTGTTCGTTGCACACACACACACACATACACAGGCACGGAAACTCTCCCACACAGCCCAGCGGTACTTAATGCCTATTGATGTGGTGGATTTTATTTGCAGTTGTCTTTTATTGCGAAAGATATACTTTTGTTGTGCACACACACAAATCCAAACACCCAGACACTGCCCCAAATGCATGCACTCACTAGTACACCTGCACCGTCACCGTCACCATCACACACACATGCGCCTGCACGCGCGCAAACAGGATATGAACAATAAACATATCCGCGTAGTTGTAGCTGTGGTAACGGTGAGTCGACACACCGTAGACAAATAATGCCGTTAGGCATGCAACATGTAGCAAGTAGCAAGTAGCAAGCAGTCATTGCGGCAGCCATCAGACACCAACCGGGCGCCGCACACGTCCCGCCCACATCATTATGCCCGCACCATAGCATCTGGGGAATATGAGTACTTTAGCTTTCGGCAGTACAACCTTTGGTGCTGTGGCAATGACGACGGCATATTTTTATGTGCGCAAACAAATTCATGCATACAACATGAAATTTTAGCTACCGTCTATCGCTACAAGCGTTAAATAAACTACAAACGCCAGCACCACCACCAGCGTCACCTGATGAATAACTGATGGCATGCTGATTATTCGAGTACTCAATTCGTTTGGCATCACTGGTGAAGATGGTGATGAGAGCTTGCTGAGTATAATGATTTTGTTCATCATCTAGATAAAGGGTTATACATAACAAAACGGCAATTTGTCTATAGCATCGATAAGAAGAATATATTGAGAATAATGTACTTCTGTACAGCATATCAGAGAGCGCACCATTGACAAGGCCAAAAATCGGCGATAATTTTACTCAGTAGATAACAAGCATTAGGTAAAGAAATAAATTAAAATAGGTGAAATATAAATGATCAGGATGACGAGGTGAGCTGGAATTCGGTTGATTGTCTGTATGTCCGTCCGTCCTCCCGTAAAAGCTGTAACTTGAGTAAGAATTAAGATATATTGATGAAACTTAGTATGAGCGTTCCCTAGAAAAAAAAGGAAGACGAAGTCACGTATTTCGGGATGCGGCCGATCGATTTCCGCTAAATTTAGTGCGTGAGATTCCTCTCATATTACATGTCACGAGCGAAGTCCGACTTCAACTCCGCCTACTTTCCATATAGCACAATTTTAAATTCCATTTATCTCTTTCTCTTTGCAGTACAAAAATGAAGAATCAATTAATGGGATAAAATTTTGCACTAATAATATCTCTTATGACTTGTGACCAACAATTGACCAAATACAACTAAAAGTGTTCATTCCCCCAGGCACGGAATATTGAGACCCAAGTACCTACATATAAATACCCAGCGTTATATATATAAGTGTGATATACATATATAACTCGATTTAAGGGATAATCCTGGGTTGAATCGGATCAATACTTTCCTTATCGCTCTTATACCTAATATCAGCATTTTCGCACATCCAGCTGAGTTTTTGCTCCACATAGTTGGTGATTGTATACGTGGTAAATTAATGAAACTAAGGGAACACTTGTTAGTATGAATCATCAAAATACATAGTTTGGGGCGATAATACGCCAACTCCCATTAATATTCATAATGATTTTCATTTTTCTAACAAACCTTATGATAAATATTCGGTCAGGGTACTATACAACATAATGGTATATATTATTTATAAAATTGCTTAGATTTCAATCCTCGGGTTGACATTTTACATCTGAAGGTATTTCTCTGGCTTTGCTTCCTGCATTATTGAAAAGTATAAAATACGGAACTAGCCCTTACTTATCTGTTTAGTTTTAATTTCAAAAAATTCAAAGTCGACGTCCTTTAAATTTAGTATGCCTTACGAAATACATCAACTGCTCACGGTTTTCCACCTTTTCCCTCAGACCTAAAACCTCCGCCTCTTTTTCTGCAAAATTGACATATCTTCCATCCACTTACATATGCTTTGAATATAAATAAATTTGTACAAATAGTTGCATAAACTGATGAAGGGTCCTCTTCAGCTCACATGTCACAGTGGCACTAAAAATTATTATATCCCTTGCCATTTATTTACTCTTACGCCGGCACTCGTTCAATGGCACACGTGCAGGTAAATGGTTTTATTTGCATAAGTCGTACACGTTTTATTCCGTTGCTTTTGCTCACTTCGCATCAAGCGGTTACAATTGATTTCTGCAAAGCGTGCAGCCCATATGGACCCATGCTTGAGGGTTGAGCTTAAGAGTTCTTATGTCATATAAACAACAGTTTGCACACTTCAAAACAGGGTCGAAAGCTGCAGATAAATATGTTAATCCACGCTAATGCACGAATAGAACTTTCARTTACTTTTTTTCACTGTCGAACAACCCTTCAGTTGAGACAATTTGGGAAGTCGGTGAAAAAAGCGCTGACTTTACTTAATAACAGTGCCACTTGCATTTAATATTTTTCTGAATTTCGCATTTTCATTTATTAAATTTTTGTTTTTTCTGCCGTTCAGTACACCCTCACCTTTATCAGGAAGTTTGAAACACCCAGCAGGAAATGTCGGAGAAACAATAAAGGTCTTTACATAAGTGATCAGAAAGATGACCTGAGTCAATTAAGCCATATCCCTCAATCCATCCATCGTTCTTTTCTAACCAAGAAGGTTCTCATTTATCAGATAAGCCGATATCAGACCAATGTTGTGTTTACTTAAGTGCCATTCTAACTGAATATATGTAATAAGTCCTTGTATCGARAACTTTTTTGCTTGATGATTTGTCTCCTCGAGATTTGGCACTGGTTATTGTTTAAGTTTACTGGTGTAATTTTCAAAGAATTGGTTCAGAGCGGATCTTCAATCTAGATCAAGAGCTCGTATACAAAACTTTTTCATTTGCTGAGAAATATTCGCGAAATTTGATATGAGTAAGTTATTCAGATTGGATCTTTTTAGCATATAGATGCTATCTTGTTATACCCTGAACATGGTATATTACGTTTGTCACGAAGTTTGTGACACCCGGAAGGAAGGGTCGGAGACCTTATAAAGTATATATATAAATGATCAGTATGTCGAGCTGAGTCGGTTTAGCCATGTCCGTCCGTCTGTCTGTCCGTCTGTATACAGACGAACTAGTCCCTCAGTTTTTAAGATATGTTTTGAAATTTTGCAAACGTCATTTTCTCTTCAAGAAGCTGCTCATTTGTCGGAACTACCGATATCGGACCACTATAACATATAGCTGCCATACAAACTGAACGATCGGAATCAAGTTCTTGTATGGAAAACTTTCCCATTTGACGTGGTATCTTCACGACATTTGACATGGACTACTGCTTAAGTAATAATATAATATCCGAAAAAAATTTCCAGATCGGATTATTATAGCATATAGCTTCCATACAAACTTAACACATAATTACTAACAGAAATGCACCTGTGAAGGGAATTTAGAATCGGTGCTACTGAAGTTAACTTTTTTTTCTTGTTTTTGTTTGCTATGGATATAAGTATGTACATATAGTCGAATATTGGCGTGTAGTATGATGAAGTAAGGTATATATGTAGTATGTATGTTAGTGAATTTTTCTCAACAATTATATCCACTTTTGTCAATTTCAGCAGCTCACATGAGCTTTGTCCGCAAAGCTTCCCTCCTTGCACGTAAATATTCTTTCCTATGCCAACTTACATATTTTTATTTGGTGGAACAGCAATACTTTTACTCCTTAAAAGCATGACATCACAACCCAGGGGCTTGCTATGTAAGACCTCCCTACTTTTTTCCGGGATTTTACCAATTTTTCTCGACATTTTCACCTCATACACGGCTGTCACCAAGAGCTCAGTTAATTTTCAATACATCTACCGCCAGTTGTGAATCGCTGCACATTTAAGGAAACTTCCTCTCCTCCCTGTCACGGGCTTATTGCTTATTGTACTCGTATTATTCAGCTCTGCTATTCTATTTGCATTGCATTTACCACTTGAGCTGCAAATATACGGAAGCATTTACGTGTCCTTCGACAATTGCGTGTTGCAAAAGGATATATTAGACAAATAAATACATGTATGTAAGGAAATGTGTGTGCGCTTGTGTGGGTGTGCTCGTGATTGTTATCTCATGGCAAGCAGCAATGACAACGTTATTTCGATATTTTATTTATTTTTATTTCATTATTTTGTTTTGTTTCCGTTCTGTTCAATTTTTGTTAGTATTTCACATTTCTACCTTTGCCGTATGCATGCAACGCGTGCCGGAGTGCATAAAGTAGCATTTAGAAAATAATAGAAAATAAATGCAATAAGTGGTTAAGCACCTTGAAAAGCTTTCAATTTCCTCGAACGTTTTTAAGCTACTTACAACACTTGTATGTATGCTGTATATGCTTATGTCCTCAAACAAGCAGAGGAATTAAAAATTCACTGAAATGCCGTTGTAACTGTGCACTATAAATATATTTATGAAATTGATTTTATATAATATTTGAGAAAATTGATAAGAAAGCCGTTTATTGGAGCATTACGAACTTAAAAGTAATTTACATTTCATGGCAGAGCAATGCTATCACTGAGCTTAAAAATTAAAAGCTGGATTGCACTCTGCAAACAAATTAATATTTTTATCAGAACTGAAATGTGGCGCAATTTGCAATAACTATTTTTCTGTAATATTTTACAAATTTTTGCCGAAGATATTGTTCAGATGGGATCGCTATAGCGTATAGCTGTCATAAATCTGAACGGAATGAAGTCCTTATAAGAAGCATTGATTTTTGAAATTTTTTTAAGAATATTACCATAACAGTTTTAACAATTCG
This sequence comes from Bactrocera latifrons, assembly GCF_001853355.1. Taxonomy (NCBI): domain Eukaryota; kingdom Metazoa; phylum Arthropoda; class Insecta; order Diptera; family Tephritidae; genus Bactrocera; species Bactrocera latifrons. The sequence goes on from NW_017537160.1 coordinate 5,343, forward strand.
AAGATACTCGATAGAAATAGACTGAATATAAAAAAAAGTAAAAAAATGTTAACTAAGTTTTAGAGGGTTATTAATAATTTCTTAAGATACTAAAAGTTAAAAAATGGTAAAAAACGACAAAATACAAACATGAATACTAATCTCGTAGTTACAGACTACACAACAATCCACGGTTGTTAAAAAGTTTTCATTTAGCTTAGGGCAGAGTTTGAAAAAAATTAAATTTTGTTTAGAAAAGACCTAAAGGGTCATTGTATAGAGGTGATTGAAGGAATCTTAACGCACTTTGAACAAAATCGCTACATTTCAAAAAAGTTAAAGTCAAAAAATATTTTGAAAGTATATGCTGACCATCGAAATTATAATAAATTATAATATTTTTACTAAATTTCTTGCAAGATGTGTAAAAATAACTCGGATGAATATGTGATATAAATTACGGTGTTTTTTTTTTAATTTTTAATTTTTTTTCAATCCCCTCAGGAAATTTCCTGAGAATTTGAGCCCGTAATATTAACATTAAGGACTGGACCAAAGCATGTAAAAATTTTCCATTGAAAATACATGAAAGTCGTGATAGCTCAGAGGCATTTTTTGGCATCGCTTTGACTTTAGAAACATATTCCTCAGAGTTGAACACTCTACAAAAGTGCTTATTGCGGCAAAGTTTGCTCAAAAAATCTTTCAATTCCTCTGCTGCTATGAAATAATATTTAGATGAAATAGTTAAGAAAGAGCAGCTTTGAATCGTTTTTTAACCGTTTAGTGCTGTATTTTCTTGTCATTTTTCTGAACAATTTTGCTGTAATGGAAGAAGAAGATATTATATATACATTTAAACAAAACTGAAGCTTTTACTTGGAAATCTGTTTTTTTCGATATAAGGAAGAAAATTATGTATAAAAAAAATACATTATATTTGAGACATACATAAAAAGGTAAGTTTGCACCAAGTTTCGTGAAAGAAAAATATAACTGCAGGTTAAAAAAAAAAAAAAAAAACAATAATTTGGCGTTTTTAATTTTTCCATTAAATTTTAAGGTTATGTGAAAAAAGTCTGCATACAGGTCTAATGCTTATTAAAAGTTTTTTTCATACAACTTGTTTCTATAAGACCCGTGTAGCTTTTCCTGAAGTGGAGATAAACCATTTTGAAACCTTCTACCAGCCACCGTCCCCCCACCCTCCCTTCGTTTTGCTGGTTTCAGACCGTCCGCAAATAATTTTTCGTTGAATTTTTCTTATTTTGTCTTTCGTTTCCGATGAGCTACAATCTATTATGATTTTCCTTTTCAAGACTTTTGCACTAGTGCAGATGGGTTTCACCATAATTTTTTTAATATCACAAATTATCTAAGCTTCTCTAAAGGGACGACTGTTAGTGAAAAATTTCTTTTGTTAAAAAATATTCCCAAATCTACTCAATTTCCATTAAGTCCACTTGTTAAACTTAACTTCCTGCTGATTCCGAAACGGAACTTAAGTCTTACTTTGCTTAATACTTTCATGTTCCCTTTGCGTTATAGGCTTCCTATCTTCTAATCCTCCGAAAATATTTCTCAGTGTGAGCTCTGTCGCCAAATGCTTAATCGAAAAACAACCGCCGCTGGAGAAAAGACCTCTCTATTCAAATAGCTTATTTTCAAAGTCTGGTATGCCGTCGAAGCACAAGACAAAATGGACCAACATTAAAATTCGAGAAATGTGTGAAGCTTTTCACCAAGTGAGTCATATAATTTTTTTTAGCCAATGGCAAATGAGTAATAATTTATGCACTACCAATAAAAGAAATTAATAGTAAAGCATGCAACTGACACTTCCTGCACCCGCATGAGTAGACATTATTATAAAATTTTCTAGCAACATGTCCGTCAAAGCCTTATCTATTGTACGCTGCGGACTTTTGTCGAATTTTCGAAAATTTATCTGCCCACATACCCGCGCTCACACGCGCCACACACATAAATATACTCGCATGACACAGCCATTGAAAGACTGCCGGAGAAAGCACACAAAAAAAGCCGAGCTGGATAAGCGATTTATAGAAAAGGAAATTCTATGTTTGGCTAAAGAGAACAACACAATCGAGAGCGCTGAGTGTGGGTGGGCGTTGGTCCGGTGGCAAGTCGGCAGTCGGAGAAGAATAACGACACAAAAATTGCTGTACAAAATGTTGCTCACTTCCGGAATTATGTCGTCGTTGATGTCATCATCAATTGTTGGCAAATTTACGTCTGCAATGATGACGACGATCACAACGGCGAAGGCGAGTCATTGGCAGCAAGTAGAGCGACAGCGACAGCGGCTGCAACGCCGGCAGTTACCATTAAGTTGTTTGCAAAGCAGCGGCAATTCAAATTCACTGCTGACTTGCGATGGAACTTCATTTTACTGCTGCAATTGTTTGCTGGCTGACTGTCTTTGGTAAATGTGGTGGAAGTCATGTGTTGTTATTGTTGCTACTGCCATTTCCACTACCACTGCCACTTCAACTTTAGTGCTTTAGCGCGTAAGCGTTTTATTGTTGTTGKTTGAGTGRGAATTTTGGGCSAAAAYTYGCTTTTTACAGTATGCTGTTATTGYTGTGGGGTGAAAACAAGTTTTGCTGACGCCCCTCAAGCATGCCCCAAATATATATGCTTCTGTATGTGTCTGTGTGTGCTGTGTACTCTGCCTTTTTGCTGTCTTCTGTTTCATTTCACTTGCTTGCAACAATTTGTGGCTGCTTTGCTGGTCGCCCGTAGTATTTGGAAGTCTCTATCCGACTTTATCGTGTTGTCTCTGCGCTCAGCGTCGCGCAAATGTCTGTGAATTTAGTTGCCAGCAGTGGCTGGTGGCAATTGCATGCATAAAATATGTTGCACGCTTCTTGCCGCCAACACCACACAAAGAATGATGATACGCTCTAGTCAAGTTGAAGACGTTAATTATTATTATGGTTGTGTATGGTCTGTGAAGCTATCATGCCACATGCCACATGCCACACACCCCTTGCCCCATGCCACTTGCGGTAAGAAGTCAAAAAAACACTAAAATATTTTATGCGAAAGCGTATGAATACATATTACCCAGAGCACACTCATACAAAAGTGCATGCTCACATATACACATACGTACATCAACCCATACACATACACACATATATTTGTGTATTTGTTTATAAAACAATGAGCAGAAAATAACAGCGACAAATATAATAAAAAAATTCAGCACAACAACAACAATACAACAACAGTGGCAGCAGCAAAAGCAAACCCATGCGTCGCGACGGTCAAAAGGCAAACGTGGCAGACAGAGTGCAATCGGTTGGTCTGGTGTCTGGCCGCAATTTCACGTTTCCTGCCAACGCCTACAACCACTTGTTGTAGCAACATGCGACACGGCAGCCACCTACAGCTCCAGCCGTGGCCACACCAACATGCAGCACACGCACACTCAGCCAGTGGTACATACATATGTATGTATGCTTATACCATCGTGACCAACTCATTTGCAAATCGCCATTTTCATTTTAACTTTGCAATAAATATTTTGCTACGGAGCAACGTGTTTTGGGTGCACGGCAAAACAAATGTCCCAGCACATACACACACACACACACACACACAAGCATAGGAATTTTTGTATACATATTATATATAGTAGCCGTTAAATTGCAGTGACTTATATGCCGTTAAGTGTGTATTTGTTGTATTTGCAAGCGCTTGTATGTATTTATTTACATATGCATGTGTATGTATGTATTGGTAATACCCAAAGTCTGTCTGTCGTTCTCTATTTTATTTTGTGAATCGACCAGCGGGTCGGTGGCCAAAGTTGCCGCCGGCCGAGCCACAATATCTGTGCAAAGTAAGCACATACATATTGCACACACACATGCACGCGTACTGATGCAAATAAATGAATTGTATAGCAGTGGCGCTCATTTATGTGCGCTCCAACACATGCACACTCACCAACACACCGCAAGAGTCGCACACCCACACGCACATGCATCCGCATTAGCGCGACTATTGCCCCCAGTCTGGCTAGCTGTCTGCCGTCCAGCCCGTCCAGCCCGTCCAGCCCGTCCGTCCGCTGTTGTTTATGTTTACATTCGCGTCTGTGTCACTTCGGTTTGACTTCCATGGTCTTCTACGGCTTGCCAGTGTTTTATTGTTCCTACACACAAATGCCATTCGACTGCGACATGCCGTTGCTAGTGGGCTTCTGTGTGTGTTCTTATACGTTTATATGTGTAGACGAATGTACTTATGGAAGCTCGTAGCAGCTTAAGCATATGCTTCGCATTTGTGTCTGGTGTCTCTATTAATTGCATGTTTATTTTCGCGCGGAAAGTTAAGCATCTTAAATTGATTTAACTTTAATTACTTGATTTTAGTTGAAAGTTATGGCTTTTACATAAACAGACAAACAGTTGTATGAATATATTCCGGCAACAGGCATACATATATGCGTAGCTATCTATGATAATACAAACATGTTGGGAGGATGTCACAGCGTGAAACCCGAGTAAGAGAAGAGAAAACGCTTCAGCGGCATGCCAGTTTTGCCGAAGCCCATTGTTGCAACACTTTGTTGCAACTACGCTTAAAGTAAGCTGGCTTCCTTAAATAATAATCTATATCTATATCCATGTTTAGTGTATCAGGATTCTTTCGAAATTTTCTTCGACCCATGTTTCGTTCCCCACATCTTCTCTATATAAATAACATAATTTTCGCCTTGCTTCGACTACTTGCTTCAATGATGTTTTCGATTTTCCACCTTCGATAGGACTTCAAAACTAACCAAAAAAATTAAAAAAATTTTTTACAAACTGCCTGTTCAACAAAGGTAAAGTATTAAGCATTAGATGGCTGCGAAAAAAATAAGATGAGCAGTTCTCACCAGACAAAATTACTAGGTAAGCCACAAAATATAATGGTAATGTGGGAGAATGCGAGAAAAGTCGTAAAGGCTCTCTATTTAGCGGAAGTTTTAAGAGCAAGTGTATTATAGTTTTCGTTGTCTCTAACACATAGGGTTGGACGGAATTAAAAGAGAGGAATTTTTTGTGATGCTTTAAGAACAATTGGTCAACTTTTTCCCAATTCAACATTTCTCTCTGTTCACGTTCTTATTTCTCAATAACTGAAAAAATAATATAATTCCAGCAATCATTTCTAAGAAGTATTAGTTTCGAAAATGGGCTAATTAGATCAACTGATTAACTAGAATTAGGACCTGAGAGTTCCATAAAATACCTTAGCTCGAAGTTCAAGAGATTTTTTTTCATTAGCTATATCTATATTAGATTATGGATATTGCAGCAGTATTTAAACTTGAACTATTTTTGTCTGTGAGATGAGGTAACATCCCTAGCGTCTTGTGTTTAGGGAGTTATCAGAGCTTGTCCTATATAAAAATAAATTTCTTTTGCGAAGTTTATTAATTTACAAGTCCTTAGATGATATCGTATCATTTAACATTTATTTAAAATTAAATAATATCATACTTCAAAAAAGTTTCACAAAGGCATCCTGCTTTCATGTCCAAACAGAGACGTATATTTTTTATATCTCCATAAGATATATGTAAATAGCATTCAGCCTGAAAGGTATGTGTCATTAGATATACATTTTTGATTCATGCAACAAATGAGAAAATATTCGGACACAACTTTATGAAATAGTAGCCCAAACTGGCTTCCTAAAGGTTGTTTCTGTCCTCAGACGTCGAGAGATAATATTATATCTTCGATGAAATTCAGTAACAAGTAAGGGGTAAGAAGTAAATACAGAGGTTTGATCGCTATAATTGGTGTAAAACCCTCGATTGCAATTGTGGTGAATAATAAAATTCATTTTTGCTAAAAATTACTTTTCATCGAAATACTTTTTTTAGGTTAGTATAAATGTCAGTGACATTAGTGTTTAATATACGCTTCTCTTCTGAAGTGCATAACGTAAACATTGAATTTTGTAAGCGGAATCAAATTTGTGGTGCCGAAATGTTCATAATATTGGAAGAGGCCTTCGGTGATACTTGTTTGTCGCGAGCAAGAGATTTTGATAGATACAAATTATTCAAAGAGAGTCGAAAACGCGTTGACGGCGAATCAACATCAACTGATGACCAACACGTCAATAAAAAAAAAGTAATTGATGCTTGAGAATCGACGCTTAACAGTCAGAGATCTTACTGGCATCGTTGAATATCATTTGGTCTTATGTAAAGTGAAAGCTTTTCAAGATTGGTTCAAAAATCACYAAATTCTTAAAAAACGCGTCAACTGGTTCAGCTCCGTGTGACTTCTGGCTATTCATCAAACTCTGCTCCGAAGAATTTTGAGTGAATTTAAGACATTGAACTTAAATCGCTACACGCATTGAAGGCTATTTCGGAAATTGAAAATTGTATGGAGGATTGGGAAAAACGTTACCACCAATGAGGGGACTTATTAAGAATTTTAAAATGAAGAAGAAAATCTTACACAGCTTTGTAGTAGTAAGTAGAAAAATGAAGGTTTAACCGCTCTTAATTCACCTACTTATGATAATATTTTTTATTTTATTTTTTTATGTTGAATCAAGCATAACTGTAATATTCAGCGACCAATGAGAACAGCCCAACAAACTCACGATCGCTGCGCTACCAAGAGACGCAGCCTGCCTAGTAACCAACTGGCGGGAAGCAATTAGCTCATGCAGCCAACCAACCAGCGAAACAAATGGGAAACTTCCTCCGTGAGCTAACTGGAATCATCTAACCAACCACCACTCACAATAATAATTGTGAATATAAATATATATATTGTATTGTATTGGTATACTATGTGTGTATAAGAGCGATTTGTAACTCTGACGCACAATTCAATGAACCCTTCAAATATGGCATTATATAGTATTTCCGGCAATGGGCGGCATTCATCCACGTCATCCACGTCCCTCCTGCAGTAAAATGTAATTTGTAATCACGCTGTCATGTACACAAGCACACGCACACAAACACACCTAAATAGATATTCTAACCGGTATACGCGCGACGTGAAAGGGCTAGACATTTATTTGCAGCGAAAGTAGTTGGGCGGCAAGCACAGAGGCGGTTAGAAGTCATTTAGTTGTCAAACTTACAGAATTGTCGCAATTGCACAATTATAGAACCCAATGACGTTAACTCACGCAGACAGTGCCAGTTAGATTGTGGTTGTGTGTAGGTGTCGCTGCAGATAGACAAAAAAGGCACTGCAAATGTCTGGCAACGTCGACTGATTCACCTCAATGCAGTCGCCGAGACGTCCGGCAGGCAGTCCAGCCGCACACACACACACCACCAATCTATGTCTCTCTGCCCGGCACAGCCTGAGTTGTCCGCCTACTCGCATTAGCATGCTAGTGTGTGTGTGTGTGTGGGTTTATTTAAGTAGGAGTGCTTACCCACACATGCACGTAACGACTGTGCTTCTATTTATTTATTTATTGGTAAGTGTTAATCCACAGGTTGGGGTCGAGTGCCTGTGTGTGTGTTGTGTGTGTGAAAGTGTGTGCTTGAGTCAACTTGACACGCAGACAGCCGACTTAATCTCCGGTTTGTTTTGCAGATAATGGGTTTGTCATCAGCATTTTGCCAATGTCTGCAACAAATTGTTGCACATCTGCCGTCGACTTGGCTAGCAGCGTGTATGTATGTATGAGTGCATGTGGGTAATCACATTAATATTGCGTGCTGTTGCTGATGTTGAGGTACAGCCGCACTGTGGCGCACCTTTGTCAAGTACAGCAGCTTCATATACTACCAAAAGCCCAATTGGACCAACAATTTGTACACACATACACATATAATATATATTATTTGCGTACATTGCATACATGCACAAGCAGATATGTAAATATTCTCACTGAAATTGATTGCAAGGGAAACAGCGCCGTCACTGTGGTGTGCAACGTGCCACCGTTTACCTCGGTCGCTGTTGTTATTGCTGTTGCAGTTACATTAGCTAATGCCGACATTTAATGTCTTCCTGCAACGTCATCAGTTGCGTTTGCGGAGCTTGAAACGTGTATATATATGTGGTACTAGTGAGTATGCGAGGGCTATCTTTGACTCAACATTAATATTTATGTATATTTTATTGCATRCATGTATGTGTGTATGTGTATGTGGGGCGCTCATGCAATTGCGTTTCGCGCAATGAGGGTTTGATTGCGTAACGCCCTTTCAATTTGAATTGGACACGCCCACAAATTAACCAACTTTCAATCGTAAAGGATAGTCACACACACACACCTATGTAAGTGCTTTATATTTTCATTTCGATTTCATTTGCATTGACATTTACATACAAACACTTGAACTTGACGTGAGTCAAATTCACGTTCCAAGGGGCACAAGGGTAGTCTGCACGCCATGAAGTAGGCTACGTCTTTGCTGAGGATAGAAATGAATAAAATGTGTTTACTCTGTCGCAGTCACACTTGCCTGTAAGCGGTTCGTCTGAGGTTGCATTGAGGTCGAGTGGTGGCAAACAAATTTTTTATAAATTTCGTTTTTATAGTATATGTAAACTGAAATTTTTATTTTATGTTTCATCAACCTAACCTATAATCATACCACAACAGGTGGCGTGGAGTGTATTTCTTTAAGTTGAATTTAACTTGTATTAGCAAAGATTAATCGACGCATTTTCTTTTTTTGAAATTTATTTTTACTAAAGTTTTCGGAATTCATGAAATAATTAACAAAAACATATATGTTCGATGGTAAGTTCATAGCTGAAGTGAGAATCGTTTCCCACTGAAAAACCGGTTATGCGGCCAAATCCCAAAAAATGTTGCCTTGTCGATTCAAATGAAATTGGTGTAAATATTTAAATAATTTATAAGCCTCGACTGAGATGGTCAACAGTTTCTTCACCAAATCACTTCCGATTGTTTCCATGGAGTCATGCTACGTTCCCAGAAGTGGATTTCTCAGCTTCAAAACGGCCAAGTARTTACTGATTATTTAACCATTCATAATCGGGAGCCCTCGCATCTTCATCAGTAATAATGCTATGTTACCGATTCGTACTCSTTAACAAAGACTTCATGTCTAGACTAGTCTAGTCTAGTCCGAGCAAGCTGTAACTTGAGTAAAAATTGAGATGTCATGATRAAACTTGATACACTTATTTCTTGGCTCCATAAGAAGGTTACTTCGCTACTTCGGACTGAGTAGGCAATTGAGAAGCAAAGTCCTCTCTCGACAAACAAAAACCAAACTCTATAAGTCACTCATAATTGCCGTCTTGCTATATGGTGCAGAGGCTTGGACGATGTCAACAACGGATGAGTCGACGTTGCGAGTTTTCGAGAGAAAAGTTCTGCGAAAGATTTATGGTCCTTTGCAGTACGCAGTACCTGCCGGGGGAAGCAAAGGAAGAGGAAGACCTCCATTCCGTTGGAAGGACCAAGTGGAGAAGGACCTGGCTTCACTTGGAATATCCAATTGGCGCCACGTAGCGAAAAGAAGAAACGACTAGCGCGCGGTTGTTAACTCGGCTACAATCGCGTAAGCGGTGACTAAGCCAATCAAGAAGAAGAATAAGAAAGTTAAAATCCTATAAAGTGTCATAACTAAGCCATAAATAAAGATATTAAAATGAAATTTGGCAAAAAGGATAGCATTAGGGAGGGGTATATGTGGACGTAATTTATTTGGAAAAGTGGGCGTGGCCCCGCCCCCTACTAAGTCTTTTGTACATATCTCRGAAACTACTACAGCCATGTCAACCAAACTCTATAGAGTCGTTTCGTTCAAGCATTTCCATATACAGTTCAAAAATGGAAGAAATCGGATAATAACCACGCCCACCTCCCATACAAAGGTTGTGTTTAAAATCACCAAAAGTGCGCTAACCGACTAACAAAAAACGTCAGAAACACTAAATTTTACGGAAGAAATGGCAGAAGGAAGCTGCACAAAGGCTTCTTTTTTTTTAATTGAAAATGAGCCTGGCGTCGCCAACTTATGGACCTAAAAGCATATCTCAGGAACTGCTGGACCGATTTCAATGAAATTCGGTATATAATATTTTCTTAACACCCTGATGACATATACGAAATATCCGTGAAATCGGTTCACAACCACGCCTTTTTCCAATATAACGCTATTTTGAATTCCATCTGATGCCTTCTCTGTAGAATATATATATATGTACATTAGGAACCAATGATGATAGCGAAATAAAGCTTTACACATACGGTATTTGAGCTGAGGTATCCCTTATGGMAAAATTGTCGTGATCGGACTATAACTTTTCAATACAATTAAAATAAATGAAAATAAAATTCAATACTTAAAGTACACAAATTGATCTAATCTAATAAAATAAAGTGTCTACTTTTTGCCTCACTCAAAGCTCGCAGATTAAAAAATAGCAATCCGAGTAACTTTCATCAATATCAACATCAAAACCAGCAACAAGAACGATAATAACAGAGAGTAAAATTTGATTGAATTCGCAAATATTTTGAAGCGTTTTAAGTCCACAATTCTTGTTAGCGTAATCGTAGCTATTACACGCTTAGCCAAGTACGAAAAGTATGCCAAGAGACACACCTACACACATGCCGTTTAAGACAGGCTACGAACATAAGCAGGCTTAAGTACTCACCTGCTGATATGCATGTTTATATGTGTTAGTGGAAGACCGAGAGACAAGATAATTGTATGCACGATAAGCTGCTGAGTGGGTCCGGGCTCCACACTTACCTGCTGTTGACTAACTCACACACCCTGCAACGCACTACTGGCCCAGCAGCTGCCAGTTGCTGCAAAACGGCAGTTACTWGTCGAGCATTTAAGTGCAACGATTAAATTGTTTGTTTGCAACACGCCCCATCGAGCTGAAATGCAAATTGAAATTCGAGCATCGTTTTTTCCAATTCTGCTCTTTATTTTGACGCACTGATTGCCTCTGGGCAGGTGCAACATAGAGATATGTATGTATATATACATATTTGCTGGTGCAGCTTACTTGGGATCATTTAAAAATAAAATTTCTTGTTGTTGTACACGTATTGTTTCTGTATCGCCAGCAAGCTTTTACTACAACAACATTTGATAATTTCCAGTAGCAAGTAAATGATGCACATAATTGAGTAGCAAGGAATGCTAGCTGTGGCAGTAACTATAAGAACTAACGGCTGGAAAATGCTCAACGTTGAGGCAATTTGGTAATCACATGCATCGACAAGTAYGAGCTCATATCATCACCAGCGCACAGCAAAATATTTGTTTGCATTTAATTTKCTCTATTATACTTATACACGCACACACACACATGTTGCTATTGGCATATACATTTAAATGGTATTTTCAACTGGAAAACACTTTCTGCTCTCTGATTATAATATGTATGTTTCTCAGTTATATAAGGAACGCACATATTGTTTTCGTTCTCCATCCGACCTAGTTCGTCTTGCTTAATTCATTTGACAGAAACTGAAAATAATGATTACTACCCAACAGTTGCACATTCTAATTAAATATTATACACGAAGGATGTAGTTTTCTTGCTTTAGTTGTCATCTCCAACATTAGATTAAAGAATCCGCTCGAAAAAAGAAGATGTCGCTCTTATAATGTATAAATTATTGCTTACGGTGGGTTTCAATCGTCCACACAACAAGTTCCTTCGCATAACTTAAGGTTTATTCTAGTGTAAAAATAATTTTTTTTAACCCAATTATTGAAGAATATGTCTACAAGAAGATTTTTCAAAATCAGATCATTTTCGGAGATGTAACCCATACCCTTTGAAAGCTATTTTTCCAAACTTTTTTTTTTAACGAAACCCATGTTTCCTCAGGTGCAACTGCACCGAATAGCTTGAATGGTTTTAAGACGTGTCTATGTCTCCATATCTCCAAAAAAAAGTAATTTTTGGAAACTTAAAAAGTTGTTACGCAAATTCTATGAAAGGTTCAAAATCATATTTATATATATTGTAGAATACACAAATCAGTATCTTCGGCTTGCCCGTAATTTTCGACGGCGTTTACACAAAGTTCCTCCACTGCTGACGTGCTTCCGGAGTACTGAAATGTAATACAAAAAAATAGTTAAACTAGAAAATATTGTTCATTCAATGATATTTCTTTTTTAATTTCATAAAAGGTTAAGGCCAGGTCTCAATCATACAAACATAAAATTTCTATTTTCATTAATAGCGAAAACTTTTCCGGTTTCGCAAATATTCGGAAATTTTGTAACAGTCAATATACCACGTTTTTCACACCCACTTATTAATTTTACTTCAGCTCCAACTCTTGATCCGTTTTCGTTAATTTATAGATTCAGTTACAGCCTATTGCGGCATCTCGAATATTCTTACCGCATCATTAGGACACTCTCCGAAGTCTCAGCTGTCTTGTTTACAGCATTTCTGTTGCATGTTGTTAGTGTGGTCCAAATATATTGCAAAAATTTTTAGAAATATGTTAAATGCTACTCAGCTGACTCTTTTTGGATTTTTGTCCCGGTAGATGAATGGTTAAAATCCAATTGTTTCTTTGGACGCTGTATAAAATTAAGATAATGGCGATTCGAGTGAGATTTTCTATCTACATCAATATCCCTAAAAACACAAAAAAAATGTTCTAGATCATATAAGTAGTTAGATATTATTTCTGGATGCTACCTTATTACTGCACCCCGCAATAAGGAGTTTTAGATACCCCTACTTTTTTTTTAACTATCATGCATTTCTCGGTTAACTGCGATTCTCCTCTGGAGAAAAGTGCAGCTTATACTAACTAATTACAGAATTTGTTTTTGACAAGGCTCTGTGCCTACACAAAGCATGGACAGTTCTGAAAGAAGATAGCAGAAATGGCCAATATCTTTCTGCATCAATACAAACACTCCATAATTCGATAGCAAATTTCTCAAAACTTGTTATTAAATTATTTCCGCAGAATAAGGAAAGCACTATTCACTATGGTCCAAAAGTGAAACCAAATTTAATTAATACCCGATTGCCTAATAAGCCGCATTAGTTTTTAGCTGCTAATAAGCCCTATTAAGACCGACTATTAATTTACAAAGCTACAAACGTAAAGCTATATACAGGATGTATATACTATATATAATATACGGTATTACATGTATATATGTATATGTGAGACTTCAGCCGTCATTTCAAATGTCAGTGAAAAATGTTCAGCAACTACAAACAATGCGATTATAGAGATTTCCTAAGTAATTTTCAGAATATCTGAAAGCTGCTTTCCAAACTAAAAGATTTCAAACCAATCAAACTAAGCGAAAACTAAATTATAGCTTCCCATAAGTGTTTTCTACTAATTGTGCACGAAATGTATTAACCAACACATGCGCATACTTTTATAGCACGTATGATGTGTGCACGTGTGTGTGAGTGCTAAGAAATCGTAATTGAAATTAATTGTTTGAAAAGATTGTGTCAAAGGCGAAAAACAACAGAAACAAAAGCGCAAATGAGCGGAAGAATATACGCTCCAACACAGACACAACACAGTCACTACATAAGCAGCTATGCGTGTGTGTGTGTCTAAGTTTATGTTCACGTATTGCTGCTGCTAGACAGTTACATTGTGGCGGAACTACTAGCGCACACACACACGCACTTGCAACAGCTAGACGTATAAAACAGTTAGACAAAGTTATCAAACTCACTAGTAATTAACAAAAGACTTATAAATTCGGCTAAAAGTAAAAGTCAAAAGGTTGAAGATTAGACAGCATTCGATGGAGTAACCTTTCAATTGCCTGAGCATAAAATGTGATCGCTTCAATTATTGCTGTAGTTGTTGTTATTGCAGTTAGCTTGTTTATTTGGCTATGTAAGGGGTTTCATTGCCAAAGTTTGCGGTGAAATAGTCAGGGAAATACAGCTTTCGAGCAAAACAATATTCTTACGATATTCTTGTATATGTGTGTGAGTGTGAATATACTATGTACTTGTAAATATTTGTGCTTTGGCTTTGTAGTAGGTTTCTTTTCGACCCATAAACATAAGTTGAATAGCAAGGAAAACAATGAAAGATTGGCAATCGACAAACGAGATGAGCACGCATTTATTTGTGTTTGAAGACAGACACACGCACACTTCTACACAGCACTCACTTGGCTTTCTTATGCTTATTTGTTTGAATTTAGTTCACTAGCTTGGCCGAGTACTCTCCGCATCAATTTTCTAGCCATTAAATAAAGTTTCACTTCAGCGACACTTTCGAAGCGAATTCAGCGACGGCGTACACCACTTGCCATATTTATTGGAAGAAACATACGATTTTTTGCATGTATGTATGTAGACTTCTATTGTATGTCTCTGTAAGTGTCTTCGGGTGTGGACCAGTGTTGCAGGAGTTTCGCTTGTAGTTTTTACTGTTGTTGTTATTGTTCTTTTCAGTGTACTTTCTTCCGCCTGACTGTTGCTTTGAATACGCTGGCTCCAGGAACAATTGCTCGGAATTAAATATGATATGATACAGCCATTGTCCTTTCTTAAGTGATTCTTTGGTTTACAATCGAATTGGCATTATGCAGGATTACCATTCAAAACTGTGCTTGCGAAACTTATACCCAGCAGAGAATTGAAAGCGCCATTAAACACTAAGCACATTGGTTTTATTGAAACTATAACAAAGCTCGAGTTCATCGCGAGAGCAAAGGAGGGGGACAGATGAGCACTTAGCGTGCTGGGTTTAAAAACATGATTATTTTGGAACTGAAAGTCATTTGTCGGGAAGCGAAAACTTTCCATGCAAGTATCCTATAATTTAAAATATCTAATTATTTTTTTTTTAGAATCCCAGTCCTTGAGAAAGAAAATGAAGAGGATCCAAATTTGATCGGAATTATATACCAAATACTTAGCTAGGGATAAAAGTAATTTTTTCTCGTCTTAGGTCTAGTTTCTTTAAAATATTACTTGCAATCGGACGTGAATACTTTCTAGACCCATAATTTGCTGCAAATTATACTCTGTTTTGGTTAACCAGAATCTTTGAATATTTTTTGCTTACCGATCTAAGGAGGGTTAATTATTCAAAATAACAGCACTGGACGAGATAAAATGCGTTTTATTTCGTGAAACGTAAACCTATTTGTGTGAATCATTTATGTGTAATGTCCAAAGATACTCACGACCCCGATAAGAATAAAAAGATCATTAGGATCCGTGTTTTTTCCAACGCTGCCAACGGCCATCCCGTCGGCGTATTTTAATAGTGAGTTGGGAAAACAGTAAACTTCCAAATCATTACTATATATTTATTTAATCTTCAGCTGCAGCTTTGATAATTTTTTAAATAATTGCGAGATATATCGATCCGGCTAACCTATAATCAAAAAACAAATTGCTTGTTGTCATCACCAGAACTAAGATATTTTCTTCTTCTTTTTCTTTATTGGTGTAGACACCGCCTACGGGATTATTGCGATCTTTTACAAATTTAAATCTTAAAACACCATGCACTCTAAATACCGTCCTTTTTCACTTCTGAAACTTTCCAACTACAATCAATTTCAGGAAATTACTTTATCATTGGTGGTGGTTTTTTGCGCATTGTATGAATGTTGTAGTACAGAATGACAACCGAAGAACTTCGAACCCTGAGAAATATATTATCTATTATACGCATCTTATACAACACTTGAAAAGTATTAAGACTTATGGAAAATTCCAGAAAATATTCTCTAATTTCAGAACCAGGGTAATTCTTGAAACTTGAAAATACTGGAAATAATTAAAATTTTCGATAGATTTTTCATGAAGAAACGGCGATCAATATACTTACAGTAAATCTTAAGTCCCTTCATTGGGAGTAGTTTTTTTACGTGGGGTGGGAATATTTCAAACTCTCACTTTAGCTCGCCTTCAAACGGATGTTCTTAGGCTGCACAGAGGATACTTGGTCAAAGACCGGAAGTCGAGAGCTGATTGAGTCATATGTAAAAGAATATTTTCTGGCCACTCCCAAGTGAATGGCGATCAGAGAACTTTCCTCACTTGCGTGAACTACTACTACAAACCAAATGGGTCTGCCAGTGAACGAGGGTAAAACGAAATATCTCCTGTCATCAAACAAACAGTCGTCCGTCTCGCAACTTGGCTCCCACGTCACTGCTGACAGTCATGACTTTGAAATCGTAGATAATTTCGTCTATCTTGGAACCAGCGTAAACACCACCAACAATGTCAGCCTAGAAATCCAATGCAGAATAACTCTTGCCAACAGGTGCTACTTCGGACTGAGTAGGCAATTGAGAAGCAAAGTTCTCTCTCGACAAACCAAAACCAAACTCTATAAGTCACTCAGTGCAGAGGCTTGGACGATGACAACAACTGATGAGTGATGACGAGTTTTCGAGAGAAAGGTTCTGCGAAAGATTTATTGTCCTTTGCGCGTTGGCCACGGCGAATATCGCATTCGATGGAACGATAAACTGTACGAGATATATGACGACAATGACAGTTCAGTGAATTAAAAGACAGCGGCTACGCTGGCTAAGTCATGTTGTCCGAATGGACGAAACGACTGGCGCGCTGTTGTTAACTCGGCTATAATCGCGTAGGCGGTGTCTACGCCAATTAAGAAGAAGAAGAAATTTTAGTTCAAAGCTTTGAAGAAAGTACTATGAATAAAGGAATTCGAAATAAGAAATTTCGAACATTTTTTAAATAAATTTATTGTCTACAACATTCAACAACAACAAGAATTACAACAATATAACCGAAAGAAGTAAATAGGTCCAGTCTAACCATTTTAATAAAATATGTAAGTATAACTTTACCGCTGGGTATATTTACTTACATTGTGCTTAAGTACTATTTTCTACGAGTTGATGTGTATTTGTCGCTGAAGGCAGACAAACTGGCACTGATTGTATTACAAGTCACTTGAAAAGGCGAAACTACACAACTCGACAATACAAAAGTTGAAATAAGTGTCCTGCAGTGGGCAAGATATGCTTCTAGGAACGCACATTCGCTCGCAAGTTCAAAAATGGTTACCCAGTCAAACAAAAGGTTCGCTGAGGAGAACAACAAGCCGCAAAAATGTGAAGGTTAAATTTGTCTGATAAGCAGGGGCTTTGTTTATAGACATTACGTAGCAACTAGAAGCTTTCATATCGTTTTATTTATATTTGAAACAACCACATAAAATTTTGAATTTTTGTGACTAGGCAACAATTCTTTAAACTAGTTCAAGGCTTTTACCAGAAAATAAATCTTCTTAGTCTTTGTTTAATTTGTCGAAAGTTCTAAAACTTACTCTTATACCTTTATAATACTAAAACCTCCAAAGCTTCTTGCGAAGTTTTACTTTACAATCAGCTGTCAGCGTATATATATATATATATTTTTTTTTTTTTCAAAAATCAATATCAATATATCACAACGGAGACTTAGACCATGCACAGATAAGAATAACCCAAATATTGTCTGCACTATCCAGAAATGAGAGCTCCTTTGAATGTCAATTTAAATAACATTCCAAAATATTTTGTAAAAGTTCTCAGTACAAGATACGCTCTACTCTCCACATCCGAATTTCAAAGCTTTTCGGAAATAACAAAGAAAAACCAAATCCTTATGGCTTACTGGATATCTAAAACCCAATTCGACCGGTCGCACTATCTATCAAGTCGCCGCACGCTGTGAATGCGAGTATCTGAGCTTGCAAAAGCCGGACAATAAAATCGGATAGATGAGTTGAGCTGATTTCATCTCGCCATTGCACATTCGCTTCAGTCGTCGGGTACAGTTCAATTCTGTAATAGTCTAACAACGAAAGCTAACTAGACTAAACTACAAAGACTAAACGAGTTTCATGCCATTAGTTGTTGTAAGTTGTAGTTGTGCATACAATTGTAACGAAAATGGCAAATTGGTATCTACCAGTCACCAGAGGAGCTGGTGAGTGCAGAAAATTTAGAGGGTTCAGAAAGGAGGAAAAAGGACAATCATGCTTGAATTGAGCAGAGAAAACAAAAAGCAGCTTAAATACGTTCGTTTAAGTTTATTCTAACAAAATAAGATAAGATATATACAAAAGTTTAGTCAAGCGTACTTAAGTAGGGACACACGCTCCAAACCATTTGGGCTGCTTACTTGCTAGTCAACTCGGCTAGCTTACCACGGCGCTACCTACTATCATACTTAAAAGCTCAAGGATATTTCTATTCGAATTGGTATGATAGTGTATTTGTCTGTGTGGTCGTACTTGATTTTGTCTCTCGCTGCGCATCTCTTGAATAGCCTTTACGAGTAAAACGAGTCGTTGAAGAGCAGAGGTTAGTCTACTTTGCGCTTTTCGGCCTGACCGAACGACCCGATATTATTTCTCTGCGCCATTTATGAACTCCTTTATATGCGGGGTTAAGTCTTTAATGATTAAATTTCGTTTGCGTGCCTGCTACTTGAACTCGTTAGTGAAA
Organism: Bactrocera latifrons; assembly: GCF_001853355.1. NCBI lineage: Eukaryota > Metazoa > Arthropoda > Insecta > Diptera > Tephritidae > Bactrocera > Bactrocera latifrons. The sequence goes on from NW_017537160.1 coordinate 23,794, forward strand.
GCTTACGAAATGTGGTCCCTTTCTTGAAAGGACGGTTTTATATTTTTTAAGGAGCAAAAGTGTTTAGGGAATTTTCTACTCCGCTTTACTCACTCTATTACTCTTAAATCATTTTTGCATTCTTTAGCAGTTAGAAATTATTCAGGGAAAGAGTCGAAAACCCGCGCTGACATTTGGACACATGTTTCTAACATGGTATCAGCGATAAAGCCCACATCCTCTGTGGGATCACTTTTTGCGCTTAAAACGCTTATCACACAATCGCAATGTTGCAAGCGCTGAAACTAAGCGCCAAAATAGTTTTACCAGCAGCTGAGCATCGCTTTGAGCTCTGAGCAAAAATTTATCGCAATTGTGCCGTTGACATTTGTGACGAATTGTGTCTTCTGCATAAGTGACCTTTGTACTTCACTTAGATGCATATCATTTATTTTTCGCTGGCTCAAAAGCTAAGTGAGAGAAATGATGACACTTGCTGGAAAAGTTATGGTTTAATTTTTCTCTTCACTGCTCAACCTTTGTTTCCCGAAACATTAAACAATGGAAAATGAGCCATATTCTGTTGTCATTTGTTTTTTAACCAAGTCCTTTTCTTTTGTATCAGATAGTATGTGTGCTTTTATACTGTATGGTGTTTTTTATTAACTGAAGGTCATTGAAGAGATGTCGCTTCACCGCGTTAATGTTAATACTACCGATTGAGTTGATGATTTGATGAAGTATGTTCTCCTTGGAAAAGACATGGGAAAAATGTCTGATAAGATTTTAGTAACCGTTTAGCTGAAACTTGTATCCCAACGGAATATTTGAGAAAAGAGCAGTACAGCATTGAGGAGAAACCAAGACCGGTATTGACATTGCAAAGTTCCTTAAATCGAAGCTTTCATTCAAGAGATTTGAAATCGTATTTATTTTTCTAGCTTCGAATCACGTTTCTCAATTACGTGGTTTAAAATAATCCGATATATCCGTACCAAAACCTTAAATACAATTCTAGGATGGCTGGCTTTGATTTTTAACAAGCTCTTCCTTTTTAACTTTTTTATTGAACGCTTGGCAATTCTTTGAGAAAAATTAATAAAATACTGTTCAAAAAATGTAATATAGGATATATTGATCATTCATTTCATTTGCCACGAAGTTTTTGAGATATCCGGCAAAAGTTTCCCGTTTGTCGGAATCGACAATATTGGACCACTTTCTTTGCTGACCAATATCTTTTATGCTACAATAAATACACCGGGGTCGGTTAAGTCCAAGTTGACGGTATTTCTTTTATATCAAATTTTTTGTTTATTTGTATGTGTTTCCAGGAAATTTAGAAATAAGCCTCAGATAACTTATAGTATATACACAGTCCCTCTTAATAAACATTTCTCCATCAATACTCAATTCATATATGTATAAGATCAAAGCAATATAGATCCAAATTGTGTATCGATCTGCAATAACCATATTAATATGTACGAAGTTAGTGTAGGAATTGTTCAGATAAGTAATGATTCATATAGTATATCGCTCGCTCACTCCGCCTTCCCAGTTAGTCACTAACTTCTTGTGAGTAGATAGAAAAAAATTTCAGGATTCTATTTTTGTTCCGTCTCAAAATAACATAAAATAAGAAGATTGGCTCTATCTTACATGTTGATCATATGAACAAGAACATGAAAGGTGCAAATTAAAGGTAATTTCGAAGCTATTTTATTGTATTTGGCAAAGTTTGCTCAATTGCAGCCTTTTATTTTTGCAGCAAGGTGTTTATTATAACTTCTTTTGTTTGGTTGATATTTTCTTCATATGGGATCAAAAATTAATATTATATTTTATTTACCCCTTGTCATTGTTTCTCACCAAGAAATAGACAGAAACTACGCGAAGTTATCACCTTTTCAGTTTAGATTTTGACAGGTGACCAAGAACTACTGAATTAAAATTGTATGCCTCTTCTGATTATTTGCCCTTTCATTCCGTCTATCTATATAATTCCTGCTCTCACTTGATCCGGTTACGGGGTCAATTCGTTAACCTTCCATTTTATGAAAGCTTTTCTGTATAATTTTGAAGAAATCTTTGACAACAACTCACTCTCAGACAGCTCCACACACATAAGCGTATGTATAAATTTCCAATGCGTTTCTGAATGCGAAGCAACTATGACACATTAAGTCTCTTACAACCGCAGATGCATTAAGGGTGATACTTTGCCATAAAGGATATCCGTTATTACTCAATTTGTATTCCTTATACAAATCCTACGACTTTTATAAAAATATATTCGCAAGCATTTCTTTAGGGTTGATACCCGCATTTTCTGTGGTTTAGTACCTGGCTTTTCGATATTCACTTTTTCTTTTACAATATATGTAAGTATATATGACTTATTTGCATAATTATAGCAAAAATATTGACTTAAGCAAATATATGTGTATAATTTTACTTTCATTGATTACATAGATAGGCCCGTGCTACTTGTACGCCAAATTTAATATTGTTCTTTATTAAGCTCTAAATTTTTGTAGCCACATGTAATTTTTTACTGTTATTGTCCTGATTATGACCACTCATCGCCCTTCAGTTCAGTAAGTCGCCAAAAATTTTAAATTCATCGTAAATATGATTCCCAACATGTGCTCCGACATGTCCTCTATGTGTTAATGTGTTTATTACTTCCGACAGTGTCAGCCAAGAAACATTTCCACTTTATTATTTTAAAATATTTTCGCAAGAATAAAACGCCAACTGGTCGCAGGGGATATGACATTGATAGCATGTGAGCACGCATATCTACATACATACATATATGCATATTTATACACAAACAAGTAGTCTATCTTATACTTACATCTGTAACAGGGGGAGAGGCAAAAAGACTGTTGGAGCCACTGCGAAAACCACAAAAGTTAAACAACAACAAGAAAAAACGATAACTTCGGTTGCACCGAAGTTAAATACCCTTTACAGGTGCATTTCTGTGAGTAACTATGTGTTCAGTTTGTATGGAAGTTATATAAAATAGTATTCCGATCTGAACAATTTCTTCTGATATTACATTATTTCTATAAACAATAACTCATACCAAATTTCGCGAAGATATATTGTCAAAGGTGAAAGTTTTCCATACAAGAACTTTATTCCGATCGTTCAGTTTGTATGGCAGATATATGTTATAGTGCTCCGATATTTGACAAATGAGTCGCTCTTGAAAAGAAACTGACATTTACCAAATTTCAAAACGATATCTTAAAAACTGAGGGACTAGTTGCAATATGTACAGACAGACGGACGGACGAAGAGACAGATGCAAAGACATATGGACATGGCTAAATCGGCACAGCTCGACATACCGATCATTAAAAATTTCATGACAAACTTAATATACCCTGTTCAGGGTATAAAAATGTTATTTGATGTGACAAAATCATAACAAAAATTCACACGTATGTATGAAGTGTAGATATGCCGTTATTGATTCGTGACAGTGTGGCAAACTGGATAGTAGTAATAAAAGGTCAAAGATTAATAAGCAGTTGGAATTCCATGTAATACTTCGCTAATATATAATAAATGAGCTAAACTCTTTTGAAAAATTCCCCCAATTCAAGAGGTTATCTTTCTGTTCTTTTTCATATTAATAGATATTAATAGATATTCCGAGTAATATTTGGGGAAACTGAAACAAAATATAATATATCGCAGAGCTTTAAGGAGTAAGACTAAAACACTTTAAAATTCATACCTTTGGTAATTCTGCCAATAAGTGCCACTTAGATCCCTCTTTAACTGTCCACTTGCAAACTCTGTCTTTGGGATCAACCTTGAAACTTAACCTAAGTGATTTTGAGCTTTTTTATGTTTGATTGGGAACTGTTGGATAAGCTACTTAAGCTAGCTCCTAACAACTACTACATTTACACCTGTAAAATTATGAGTGTATGAGTGATATTTTATATTCGTTTCAGATTCGTTGAATTGTCATTCATATCTTCATATTTGATACTCACTTGGTAGTTGCAAACTATAAACCTGCTATAAATTTGTGGTCGACACTTTCCGCCCTCCGCCCTCAAACCACAACTAGCAGAGACCTCGCAGGTCAGCTAACCTCTTAGTTTTCAGTTATTCTTGTTTCTTGCATGTAAATTGTGTATTACTTTATTTTCATTTCTACGGGCTGACACACAGAGTTGTATTCACACATTTCCTGCCGTTTATCCACTGAGTTGCTCACTCTCTTTTCATGCACCACAGCGTAATGAAATAACAAGCAAATTGCTGAAACATGTTCCACATCACTGATGTGGTTGACCAGCAGTTGACTCGGGTAATATGCAGTCACTAACGAGAGGCAAAACGTTCTAAATAAGCATGAATAATGAAGAAGCCGACACATGCTCTCAATAAATCGGCAAATGACCTTTTCGAACAAATTTGTTGTAGTATTATCTTGTTTATGTCTTTTTAGCAACGCTTGGGTATTTCAAACAAAGCACGTATTGAACGCGCTTTAATTCAAACACGAATTTTAAATGAATTTTTCACACCAATTTCCACATTATGTCACGAATTCAAGAAAGTCAGTAATTCAAGTACTTACACATATACATATCTCATTCTTACTTACACTGGTAGCTTAAAAATGAGTACAAAATTCGTGAAGACTTTTGAAGGCGACTCATTTTTATTAATACATAGTAATGAATTGTTGAGTATTGAAAGGTCTTTTCTTTTTAAAAACAAGAAAAACGTAAACTTCGGTTGCTCTGAAGATAAAATACCCTTCATAAATGCAAAAGACTCCTTCTTTTGATTTGTCAGTTTGTATAACAGCTACATTTTATGTATGACGACAAATTTCTTGGAGATATCAGGTAGAATGAAATACAAGCAAATACAAGTGAGAAAAAGATGTGTAAAGAATTTCAGTCGATATTTCGTATATTATACAAACGGACGACTTATCTCGTCACGCCATTCTTTTTTTTTTTTTTTCAAACGACTTAAGAACCCTTCATAAATATATGTTAAATTCCACTGCCTATATTACTACGGAAAAATTCTATATTCATAGATATTTTCATGATTTAAACAATGTAAAATTCAAAATTTGCAATATCTTTAAATGATCCAATACCACATTTTTTCTCTGGCCCCTGAAAGGTTATATCTGTGCCAAGATTAATTTCAGAAAGCTAATAATCCCAAATTTCCTCTTTAGTACAATAACAGTTGCCTACATTTAGGGGCACAAATGAATTATCGCTGTTATATAGTGAGCATTGGAAATGGAGCTTTAAATAAAAACACAAAAGACCAACATTTTTTTGATTTTTATTGAAATTTATTTTAGTACAAAAATCGAGATTAAACTAAAATATTTTTCAATTTTTGATTTATTTATTTATTTTTTTTTTTTTTCTTCAATACAAATCCCCAATAAACTTAGTGCGAAAGTGCGTGCACCGCGTAAAAATTTCTTCAGCGAACACCTTAAAATTCTGAAATGTAAAACAAACATATACATATCTCTACATCTGAACTTGCATATGAACGGCAAGGCGGTGTCCGGGCACTCACCAATTGAAAACAAAATTTGAAATCCGCTTGATAGTTGGCAATAAAACGACCGCACCATTCAACGAGTTATTATCTATTTATGTGCATAGCAGTAATTTCATTTTAGTATTTCACTGTAATTTTCGCGCTGCTGAAATTGATAAATGCACCAAAACGGCTGACGCCGCAATAGTTTGTCGTACGCAGCAAACTGCTTTTGACATAACTTAACGGAGCACGCACTTAAATGCAAATATTTCTGGGACCCAAGCATAGCGGAACATTTCTATAAGATTAAAGACGCTGTAATGCAAGTCTGCGTAATAAAATCGAGTTCCCAGAGACGTTTCATCGTAATTATGAGCTTGTGGCTCGTAGTCGAATGTCCTTGGAGGGGAGCTTTACAAATGATATATCATCATAATGTCTTGTACGTGACAGATTTTATTGAATTTTAAGTACTGAAGCGCACAGCCAACGACACAATGATAGTGCTAGTATGTCCATAAATAAACAATTACTTGATGTCAATAGTGAAATAATTTATAGTGTCCTACCATAACCAAAGGATCACATTATTTTATGTTCAACAAGAATGCGAACAACACGAAAAGAAGCGAAGAGCGCAAGCAATCGAAATTCGTCTCGTATAAGTAAAGTTTTTTATGCGTAAACAATTTCATTATTTACGACATAACGATTTTCAAAAAATTCGCAACACAGAAAAAGCGAAATTTTATATTTCTATTAAGTCGCCTTGACTGCGGTCATGCTGTGCTCTTCCCTCTCTGTGCTCTGACTTTCGAAAACCATTCCGTTGATAAATGTTGTCACACATACATACGAATTATTAGCCATTGGCGGAAAGAAGAAATAAAACAATGAAATATGATGTGCTATAAATCAGTGCGAAAGTTTTCGGTATTGTTGTTGTTCTGATATCGCATTTACTGCTGCACAATATCTAAACACTGTTTTGACACTTGCACTCGACCATTTTAACCCCAATGTGCGCCAATTTTGGCTTAAAAATGTTATGGGTAGAACTTCTATAATCTACAGAGATTTACATAAATAATATTTAAACTTGGAATAGTGGCCTTCAATTCGCCATTCCTCCGCTTGATACGTTTTAATGAATTTTGAAAGTATTTTGGAAAATATAGTTCACTTAAAAAAGGGGAAAGCTGTGATATATTCACAGAGAAATTATCATTAAAATGATTGCGATTTCCCTAAAATTTCTAACCTCAAAAAGTCAAATAATGAAATTTGAAAGAACATGAATTCAAGCATCAAATTTCTATAGAAAATTCAGCAATAAAAGCGTTTTATATTTGAAATTAATAAACACCAAAAAAGTTTGTTGGAACTCAAAATATTGATATTAACTTTCTTCAGATTTCAAAAGAATTCTATGAAGAAAGAACGGCAGAGACAGTGGACGACGAAGCTTTTCAAATTTATGTTCTTGTTGTGGCGAAAATTCCTAGCTGTTCGCTACAACCAAATGCTGCTTTAACGTTAACAAGCATATGTTAGTCGAGCATAACGTACAACTCTGTAGATACGTCAGTACCAACCACGTACATCATCTGCGCCACGAAGGCCAAACGCCGCTAGACTCCCGGATAGGCCTCTCAGCGCTCTGTGGCTCTTGGGCAGTGAAGCAAATAAATTTCAGTTAATAATCAAATTAATGGTAATGGTTGCGCACAAAGGTAACTGTGGTGAACAATTTCTCAGCAATACTAGCCAAGAATTCCCAAACAAGCCAGCGGTTGGCACCAAAGGCGTATGAGTACAAGCGCTATTGAACACACACAACCATGTATACATAGGTTGGTGGCTTTGTAGAAAGTATGAGGCGTGCTGCCAGTTACCCGGCCCCCACTTGGAATGATATACGAGTATTTTGATTTATATTCTTATACGCATTTATGTAAGTGTGTGTGTGTTTGTGTGTGTAAGAGCATGTCAAAATGTGTTTTGCTTCGTTTTGGTTTTTCTTTTTGCTCTCACCAGTTTACAGTTTTTCAGTGAAATTGCCGGGCATGCTCTTACAACATGCACAAATGGTGCTTTTGACTAAACTGTTTGGCTTTTTATTGTTCTTAAGCAATTCAGCATTCGTCGCTGCGTGACACAGTTTCACGCTGCCACATTTGTCTTACCAACTTGCCACCACAAGCCATATAAGCATACTCACGTTCGTACTCTTATTGTGAACTTGCAAGCGGGCTCATGTATGATTTTGCGTTGTGATAGCTTTAAGTCCCACTTGAAGTAAGCACGACTCTTCTCAGATAGCTCCACTTTCATATGTACAGGGTGATTCGAAAGCAAAAAAATTTATAAAGTAAATTTCCATCTCATTGCTTCATTTCTGTAAGTTAAACTACTTCAGAGGAAGGATATTCTTGCCGAAAGCGGCCTCTACTGTATCATGCTATTAGTCATCTCAGCGAGCTCCGTCTGTATAAACTCGAACTATATTTTTTATGTAAAGATCTGAAATTTTAAACTCGCTCTTCTCCCTCCAAGAAGTTGCGTATTAGATGATATCGAATCACATTAGCATATACATAGCTCTCATACAAAGTAAATGGACAGTAATGCATTATTCAACAAGTAAGGAAAGGCTAAGTTCGGGTGTCACCGAACATTTTATACTCTCGCATGATAAAATGATAATCGAGCTTTCAGGCGTGGTGAACAAAACTATAATACTCTCTTTAGCAACTTTGTTGCGAGAGTATAAAAAATGGTTCAGTTCGGATCAATATACCGTATAGCTGCCATACAAACCGAACGATTGGAATAAAGTCCTTGCATGGAACATTTTTGTTTGGGAAGGAAGTATAATTTCAGCGTTCATTTTTGTACTCTTGCAACATGTTGCTGCAGATCATAACAGTTTTGTTCACCTAAAGTTTGCTTGGTTCGAGTTAAATATAGGGTTATAATACATAAATGATCAAGATGGAGATTGTTTGACGCCCACTCCTATATAACCTCATTTTAAATTCCATCTGACTCTTTTCTTTCCAATGTACAAATCAAGAAAAATTAATCAAAGCACAAATATCTGTCAATATTTGAGATATATAATTGAAATTCAGAAACGATATCTTTCTGGTGTGTATAAATTGTTCGGTTGCACCCGAACTTAGCCCTTCCTAACTTGTGTTTTTAATATTTAGAAAAGTAGTTATTTGGAGCACCCTGTACATACCAATACAACATTTTCAGTGCCTGCCACTCGCAGTTCAAAGCCACCGAACGCGTTCATAGTTGTAATAAATCATAAATATTGCCCTTTCACTGCTACCATCACGCATTCACACACACTCCCCCACACACCGTGCATATCGCCTCGCTCTCCAAAAGGCTTCTACGGATACGCTTCTTGCAGTGGCATATCTTAGTGCTCGCCATCGTTTGCGCACTGCTTGAGTGTGCCGCCTCAATTTCTACTTCGACTTCAAGTTCAATAAATTATTATTAGTTACCTCAACTGGGGCAGGGGCAAAGAGGGCGAGACGGTGAGCGTGTGCCGGAAGTGGCTATGGTTCTGCTAACAGCTACCGAGCTTTGGCCAACCCATATCCTTCTTGAAGTCCTTTGCCGCTGCGAAATACTTACGACTTGGTTGTCTTTGAGTTTCTGTGCCTGTGTTTGCATGTGTATATGTGTGTGTCTACATATGTGCATTTGATTGGCTTCCCTTTAGAATTTCATATGCTATAAGTTCAAGAGCTTTTTAACTTTACAACCTCGGCTTGTTCATGGCATGCGACCACACGCACACTCTCCACCCCCTTTCTACCTCTCACTCTCTCTTATTACATTGTAGTAATTCGACTTGCCTCTTAGCTTAGTTACATCTTGACCTGTATTGACAGCGAGCACTGTCCTTGTCACACAACGCAAGTTTCCGAACTCCTTGTTAGTTTACTACTAAATAGCTAATGTTCCTTTGCATGTGTGTGTGTGTGTGTGTGTTTTGCTGGCGAGTGTTTGGTTATGGCTTAGTTAAGTAGAAAGTGAACATGGTATGCGATTAACGTATCATCGCAAAGGCAAAGCGCAGGGATTAGCGTGTCCTTGCATCCTGCTTTGGTATTTTGTTGATTTACCACATTTTAGTTATGTTACTGATAAATTCATAAATCATATCTTCTGGTGACTATGTGTACGTGCATGTGCCTCTGCTTGATGCGCATGAATTCTTAAGTGTTTGTAGGAGTGGGCACGTGACATACAAAGCGTCAAATTCTTGAAAGTGAGAGTAGTTAAGTGTATACTAGACGACCATTTTCTTTTAAGCTGTGCGATCTGGGTACATTTCTTTGAATTATATATCATTCATATATACTTATGAAAGATATAGGGCATTTTGAGTTCGTTGTTAGGATATTATTGTATGAATATTTTACAAAAACCTGATGTGGTAATCTGCCGACTCAATCAAAACAAAGGTCTATGACTATTTAACATAACCGTCAGAATCGATAAATACATCTAAAAAGTTTAACCACTAGTTAAAAAAGTTACGCAATGGGCGTTTCCTCGTATATTTTAAGTAAGAATTTTACATTTGGCAAACAACTTGACCGATCGAAACCAAATTTATCTACAACAATTTTTTTTTTTTTTATTATTAACCCTTCTTGGCACAGTTTGGTATGGTAATCAGCTGAGTCCATTCGCCATTGAGTTCAATTTTGAGTCCTGTTAGTTTATTTCTACACAAAAGCCAACTTATTCATTAAGAAAATTATCGAAACGGCATTCCAAATATTTCCACTAATAGTTTATAGGAATTTTCTTCAAAATCTATGTCGTCACCTTAAAGTAATCCCACTGACCTCAACCTTTTTTCCAATCTTCGAATGACAAATGTATACCAAACACAAATGATTATTTTGATATTGGTTGGTGGTATTGACAGTCATACCAACCTAGACAATATGTATTTCGATGAATGGGTTTTCACGCAAAATTTTATTAAAAAGTCTTACTTTTTACCCACAGCAGTGTGCCCCATACGTGAAGAGTTCTGCATGAAAGTATCGTTTATTATATCCCATCGGGAAAATGGTTCACCGCTAAAAATTTTTCTTTGAAGAATGCTTCGAGGAAAATTCTATGTAGAATGCTCCGATACCAGATCTATGCGGCTGAGTTCTACTGCGATCATGGTTACAACCAAGTAAGTATATTTAAAACGTTACAATACAATATGTAAACAACAAATACAAGTTGATGAAATAAAATGTATAAGTACCATTAATTAAAATGTATAAGTAATATTTTCGTTATTTCGTCAAATCGTCAAGCATTTGAAGAAAATTTGCAGAGAGTGTGTTGTGTATAGGTAAGTTGCTATTTTAATTAAACATTTTGTGTTTAAACTTTGAATAAAAAAATAAAATAATATTCTCGAAATGACATATGAGAAGACTAATTAAAAATTAAGAAAGTGAAGGACTTTAATGTGTTACTATTTGGTAAGTTTTTCGTGTTTTTATCATTGAAGGAAATTTATAATTATATACGGTTTCAACTTTTTTTGTAGAATGTGTAAAAGTAAAAGTCTTCACCGAATCGGAGTATGCTCACCAAATTCAAAAAAGTATCAGACTCGCCAAAGGCCGTTTCTTTAAGTCTCGTTGCTTGGAAAAAAGCGAAAAGGGACTCAGCCACAAAACTAAAGGAAAACCATTCATTTTTATACATAAATACTTATTTTCATAACGAAATATATATACACTTTCATAAATAAAGCAAAATTAATACGTAATTTTTTCTATTCTACTATTGAACTTGGCATAACTAGAAGAATTCTTCGTTAAATTTGACATCGAAGAATTCTTCATCCCTATGGTAAGCGAAAGGCGTGATCTGTTACTTTTCGTACGACATCGCCGTGTTAATTTTCATTGGTCGGATTAAGCGATAGAATAATGCTGCATCGTTTACCTCGCTCACTTACCAATGTCTACCATATCCCGCTGGGATCAGTTACATTTTTTTAAGAGCTCTCTTCCTCTTTGCTTTTCTTTTTGTTTTCTATAGGAGAATTTACAGCCACTCCACTTTATAAATGTAGTAAATTTCCATGAATTCAAGAATATTCAGGAAGTTTTTCAAAAACTACTACAAAGCGTAAAGTGCTGTAAAATGTCAATCGATCAATATGTATATATATTTCTTACATATTTTCTTTCTGCCATTACCAGAATTCAAAGCAATTTTATTTTACATGTAACAGTATTCATATTTCTCTAGAAAAAGCTCAAATGCCTGCACATATACCGTTGTCAGCTTTTCCATTCTTTCATAATTCCAGTTGTGAGTGCTTACATGTGATTTGTTTGGTAGCATGGTGTATCGTATGTAATACTTGTAAGTATGCGATATGACGGAAAAACACAATTATTCTTCATTGCATTCATTGTAGGAGTTTTTGAAAATGAAAAAAAGTATTTGACTTGCAGACCTTTTGACAAGTATTAGACGACTCACAATAGCCATAAAATAAAAGTCTTTTAATATTAAGGTAAGAATTCTACATGTGGAAAAAGCATAAACATTTTCTTCATTGCTATCGGAAACCGAAAAAAATACTATTAGCTTAAAATAATTGCAATGCTTACCAGAAACCAAAACATTTTACGCAGTCATGTTTTTAAAGCACTTTATATTTAAGGCATATTCAACCCTCTCTAACACTCGCATAAAAACCCTCCAGCTTTCAACAATCTAACACAAAATTTAAAGTGCCCAAATAGTTCTTATTTCTCTCTTATGCCTTCCTAACTTGCTGCTTAAGAATAATAACTTAACGGCTTCTAACATCTAAATCTAGTCGAAATTGATATACTATGTAGATTTAATATATTGACGACCAAAAATCGGCGGCAAGTGGCCACACTCTGGAACTTTTGGAAAGTTAAAGGTATGAAATTAAATTTTTTGCACACCTACAAAAAAGACTTTCGAAGGTCACTCACTACGCTAACCATTGAAATCATATTAGATTGTATTAGCTTCCATGTGAACCTGTAGACAAGTTTTACAATATGCGTTGCTCTACCTACTTCTGGATAAAATAATATTTACTAAACTATACGAACTGTTTAAATAAATTTTGGTTCATTTAACGAAATTCTTCCGAAATATTTCCACAGAGTATAATGGTTTATTTTTCACCTATCTTCTTCTTCTTGATTGGCGTAGTTTATAGCCGAGTTAACAACCGCGCGCTAGTCGTTTCTTCTTTTCGCTACGTGGCGCCAATTAGATATCCCAAGTGAAGCCAGGTCCTTCTCCATTTTGTCCTTCCAACGGAGTGGAGGTCTCTTCCTCTGCTTCCCCCGGCGGGTACTGCGTCGAATACTTTCAGAGCTGGAGTGTTTTCGTCCGTAGCCGCTTTTTCACCTAACGGTTGTTTATAAATCTAATCGAATTAAATATAGAGTCTTGTATATAAAAATCAAAAGGATGGAAACTGCTATTTGAATAAAAACGGCGGTATCGTTCCTTGACGAAAAAGTAAGTATGGGACGGACGTAAGTGAACCACTGTCACGTTAAGTAATTTGGAACAGAAGATCGTGGCAACAACGGGCACCGGTGGACTATTATTTTTCAATAAGTGGACGCAACCCGCCGTCTAATTGGTTGAATGTAAATATATGGTATCCACCGGTACTATAAAAATGGATGAAATAGGGAGATAATCACGTCCACTCCCCGTGACACCGGCCACTTTTATTTGAAATTCCATAATTCGGGACCCTCCCGACCAGGCTTAACCAAATATAATACGTGAACTTTTCATGAATAATACCTTTAGCGTATGCTACCTTATGACCATAAATTGTCCAAATCCAACTAAAACTGTTCAAGCCTGTTCAAGAGAATCCTTTCCTTATAATAGTATGTCCGTGTCAAAAATGGGCTGAATCAGATCAAAACTTCCCTTAGCACCCATATACATACATAATATAATATAAAGATTTTTGAATTTTCGGCTGACTTTATACCGCTTATATCGGCCAATATGTGAGTTATCTCAATGAAAATGAGAAACCGTGTTTTACTGAAAACAGTCTATCTGTGTGGCTGAAATGAAAAAGTTGGGCGAAAACCGCGATATCTTGAATTATCTATTAATAAACAAGTAAGGAGAGGCTGATTTCGGTGTATTCTCAATGATTACCATTGCTTTAACACGATCCCTTAAACGATACGGCTATTGATCAATAGCAGCATTCATAGTTTCCTTTGATAATGGCGATACTGCTGGAATTAAAATTTGTTTGATACTCTCTCGGTATTCAAACTGCCATGGTCTCAAACTCCTATCACAAACTGTAATCCAATGGAAATCTAACTTAATTAATCTTCTGCAGCTATATAACCAGCGCCTTTTTTTGTGATTGTAGACCCAATTTATAATAAATTTGCTTAACACTTTGAAATGAAAATGCTCTACATACATATTTTAAGACCAACAATTTACCGAGTAGAGACATTCTACTCGTAAGTTTTAAGTTTTTTCTCTTTAGCTGTTTTTTTTTTATCGGTTAGAATAAAAGGTATATAGTTTTCATTACAGGCCATCTCGACAGGCTAAGACCTATGTCTTACTAACTGCATTGCCGTGCCTATTGCCTGTATTGCAATAAGCTGTCACTTCAGCAGTTTGACGGCGCAGTTTTCATTTCTATGAAAATTTCGAAGAGTCAACATATCCCATTTGCACATATGCCGACGGCATTTTCATTTCGGTAATATGAAATTTAGAAGAGCGAGTATTAAGATGGTTGTGTTATGTTATAAAAGTAGAGTATATTTTCAAAATAACATTATTCCATAAAAGTAATATTTAGTGTAATATTTAATTAACCGAAAAATTATGCAAATTTGGTTGGGAATGAGCGAAGTCTTAAATTTAATAAACTTATACAAGCATAAATCAAAATATCGTTGGTCATTTTAAATTTACTATGTTTATGTCACCATTATTATATAGTAGTATAAAAGTATAAATTCTTTAATTTTCTAATAAATACATTTGTAATTTATTTTCCTCATAAAATATAAATTTTTCAAGAGTTCAAAGCATGTGCTACATCAGCTCGAACCTACCTACCCTACGCCTTACCATGGTATAATCCCTGATAGCAAATGCCCACATACAGATTTGGCAATGGCAACTGCAATATATTTGACAGTTGGTATGACATACATTTTATAGTGTCGATGATGATAACAAGATTTACAGGTTTCTTTCAAATATAATATTTAATACTTATAACAAGTTCAAGAGAACAAGATCATAAATATTGGGTCGTTCATTAAGTAATTTCGATGATTGATGACAATAGCTGATCTTATCAAATTTCTTCGGGTCCGCTTTACTGTTGTACATATGTATATTTCAATATTTTATAGAATAAGTAGTTTTAATTTCGTGTAATATCGAAGACACAATATCAAAACAGCAATTTCACCTTATTTAATGCCATCTTGGGGATTCACTACGTTCTGAACGACCTCTTGAAACTGATGTCGCTAAAATAAGGTCGATAAAAATACTCGAATAACAATTCGAGAAACTGCTGAACTATTAAACTCGCCTAACACGAAAAAATGTTTAACAAAATATAACAAACGTGATTAAATTGCACTAAAAAAAATACGAAAATATTTAGTAAGCGATCAAATGTTATTACAGTGCACACTTAGTGTGTATTTTTGGGAATTAAAAAAGCACTGTTTTAATTCTTCTAAAATTTAAAGGTACATTTTTATAAATGTTAGGAAATGGCTGCCAAATTTTTGAAGACAAGAATTAAAAATTTTTCGAGTTATACGCTGCACCCGTTACCGACGGCACCATAAGAACGATTTTCCGAAGTTTAGATCATTATTAGGAGAACTATATACAAAATATGGAGAAACATTGGACAGGATCCGAACCAGTATCTCTCAGTAACTCAAGCAAATTCGCAAAATGCAATTTTGAGAAAAAAAAATCAATAGCTAAACTAATATAGCTGATTGCACTGAGTGGTTATACTTTTGAATGTCCAAATGTTATTTTTTAAGGTGTGACCTATAGAAATGTAATTAAATACGATGAAAAAGTAATTTTCCCTAGGTGTGCTCTTTTGATGGCAAAATTTTAAGAAAAATACTTCAAATTTTTAGTTTGTAACACATAAATTAATTTAAATGTTTAATTAATCATCTACCACTGTTAACGCTTAATTTAAGCTGGACTGTTCAACAAATTTTTTTTTTTAGTCTAGAATGACACTCACTGTCTGTGTTATCGCCTAAAATCATGCTAAGTGGCATTGATAGTGAAATTCTGACAAATCATCCATGCTACCATATCATCATCGTAAAAACAAATAAACGCTATGACAAATAAAACAAAGCAAAACAAAAGAATAATAAGAGTAATGTGTTTATGAAGATAAACGAATGCTTCAAAGTCAAGACGCCAGTCAAGTGAATATCGACAGTGGGAGTGCATATGTACGCGTCTACGCCCGACAACGATAGATTTCCCTGATTCGACTGAACTCATTTATAACAAAGGGCTATAGATACCCCCAGTAAGGGTGCACATGAGCACGTGTGTTTGTGTTTATGCATTGATAACTCTCGCTTATATTCAAAACACAAATCATGTGTAAATAAGAGCACATGATAATAAAAAGGCAGCAACAACAACGGCAAACGAAACAATAAATATTAACAACCAACACACCCACATACACATACATACACGTAAAACTGTGTATGCAGTAAGTGGCACAAAAAACTCTTAATCACAACAGTGACATGTGAGTAACGGTATAAAGCAATGGAGTGTGCAATGCACCGTGAACAAAACTCAGTCGAACAGGAAGCAAGATAGGCGGCGAAGACAACACAAATAGCAGGCGGCATGAGTAAAAGAAAAAGCGCTTATTAAAGGAGAGATTCAGTCTGACAAAAAGCGAGAAAAAAATGATATGCCACAGCAGGCAGGCGAACGCCCGGCGCCAAGGACGAGCGGGGTTGCTCTGATGTTGCAGAAAAAATTCAAGTACACACATCTTATACTTTCCGTTTTACTTGCTCTCTTGGGTATGAAGTAGGTGAGCGCTAGAGGGCGACCGCTGCTCAACTCAACTCACTTATGTATAAGCCACTTCCGCCTATGCATGCATATTTATGCGTGTGCGGGTGCGTGTTTTGCAGGAAACGCCAAGAGTGCCAAATATCGTTATATTGCCAAATTATAAATTGCTAGTTTATGACAATCAATTTGTAACGAAACGAAATATCATTCGGTTTGATCGAGTGACGGAGCCCTCAAGTGGCATATACACATGCAAGTATGAATCAGATGCTAATATACGTGTGCTATATGTGTGTGCGGGTGTGCGAATGTGCATAGATACGAATTCATCGTTATAATTCAATTGGCTTTTCAATTTTTTTCCTTTCCATGCATGCATATGTGTGTGTGTGAGCGGCTTCGCTTGTATGCACGACTGCGACATTTTCATTTTGACATTAACGTCGAATTTTATGAACTAGAAAGATCATTAATTTAATTCGCATAAATAAATATCCGAAAAACAAACTCAGCCGCCGCGCCGGTCGCAATGTTTATTGTAATGCTAAAATGTTGCCAGTTTTATTACGCGTGACGCATGCGAGCACACACCAACATACACTCACACATGTCATACAAGCATTGCTTTGCAAGTACAGTTGCTAATTTGTGAACGGGAGTGTGTGTGTGAGTGTCGCTGGCTGCCAAAGTTTGTCGGCGTTGCTCGCGCTGGGAAGTCGCTGTCGCTATTGAACTGTCATAAATTAATATTTGGCAACAATAAATGTCAAAAGCGTGTTTTTGCACATGTTACAACCCTGTATGCATGTAAGTGCGCAGATAAAAAGTACGCACGCGGCAGACACACAAGCATATACACATGTTTGTACAACTGTTGTGCAAATGTCCTCATGAAATAAACACATAATGACATTATTAATTTTTAACGCTCATACTTGGGCACGCAGGCCACATAAATGCGGTGAAAGTTGTGCGTATAACTGTATAATATAATACAAACATCATATGTATGTGTGTGCACATACATACATACATATGTATGAAAAGTATGTACCTAAATTTCGCGTTATTATTTATTATAAATGTAATATGACTTTGTCGCATTTAATTACAGCCCTTTAAAGTACATACATATGTACATATACGAGTACATATACTATGTATGCAAGTACTTATTCGTTAAAAAAATACATTGCTTTTGAGCCAAGTAAATTTATAAATTAAGAATCTATGGACAACCAAGTATTGGAGCTCAGTTTTCGTGCAATTTATTTGTTTTAACACCATTTTGCATGAAATTTTTTCGATCAGATACAGCTTGTGGCAGTCTAGAAACTCGATTTCCGAGAATTAGAAAAAAAATATGCTATAAATTGTTTTAAAATGAAAGAGTATGTCTAATATACTTACCTATAGTGGTTGATTATTCTATGAACTTTATACGGAAATCATTTTAAAGTGACATTTAAAGTGATGAATACTTCTTAGGTCCTACATACTAACGTTAACCAGTAACTTGAAAATAATGAATTTTTTTTAGTCTGTCCATACTGTGACTAAATTGAAAGGTGAATTCTGTCCATTTCATCTTCTTAAAAGTAATCCCCACCCGCTGCAATACACTTAGCACTTGGAAAAGTCCTCCGACGTGGTGGCCATCAGAGCTTTCTTCGATTCAGCTTTTATATCCTCAATTGAGTCAAAACGGTGTAATCGAAGTGGTCATGTGAATTTTTATACGAAGGTAAATCAGACAAATGCGGTGGCTGCAGCACGATAAGCCATGAAGTATGAGATGGTTCATTATCGCACTTTAGAGCCTCACAAAACGACGCGTATCTCAAATACTGACGAATATTTGACGTGAAATTCAGCATAGATGTTACTAACAATACTACCAATTTATAGAAAGAAACAAATTTACCAATTCGAAAAACACGCGAAGTACAACTTAAAACTTCACCTTTCAATGTGATCAAAGTAGTATGCGTGTATGTACATGTATGTTGCACATTTTTCATTTGACCCATTTACGACAAGGTTTACTGCATGTGCTTTCCATGGAACGCACAACGCCTGTTCATGAACACTACCCATTAGTTAAATTTCATACATTGCAGTAATGAAGTTGTTGTTAACAGGTCAATTGAAAACTCTCCAGCCTAACATAGCACTTTTTTTTTACAAAATCCGTTTTTTTATTCAACGTAGTTCTTTTCAAGGGTGATGCACTAATTATAGCGATCTTCCAACTTTTTGATACTATTTTTTAGTGTCATATGTCTTTTGCTTCAAAATGAGCCCAATTCCAGCGATCACCTCTTCACTTGATGGAAATTTCTGCCCAGAAATACTTTTTTTGCATTTTTCAGCGATTTCATCCTTGAAACGATCCAACAACGCTATATTATAGCTGCTGTTATCAGTGGCGCCCGAGGCCAAGGATGTTCGGCCGCCCCCCTTTATCAACCTACCTACAAGTTTCATGTGGTGGTTCGAACAAAAGTGAATTTTTACAAAATATCTTCGATATTAAGTATATAAAATTTAGGAACTAGAAGCCACGCAAATTCTGAAGTTCCGAAATTCTCACAATACGGTTTTGGATGAAATTGATAGTAAATTTACAAGACATCTTTTAAAAAGCCATTTTCCCATTTTCGTCCTATATCTTGCCCTGTATTTGCAGGAATTTTTGCGCAAATTTTAGCAAACTTAAATTGATCAAATCTTACTTGAGATCGACCATGAGACAGAGTAGACTGTCCAATCTTGCGATTCTCTCAATAGAATGTGAAACCGGGGCGACCGACTTCGGTGCCTATTTCGCCATGTCTAAGCTTAGCATACCAAACATTTAATTTGGACATTTTCTTGGACTTGTGTTCACAAACTAAAATCATATGGACTTAAGTTCGGTAGCACCATCTAAGTATGTGTCAGGCAGGGGGCATTTCAATTGCCTACTTATATGAATAGGCACTCCATGCAAATTATAATAAGAAATGAGAGCACATTTCAGCGAATTTTTCTTCGCTACATAATGATAAAACTCACTTGTTAATTGCTTGATCTTCAGTTTGAACATGACCTTGTAGCCTTACTTTCGCCCGAATAAAACTTAAGATTCTTTTTCTGATTTTATCTCGAGAATTTTTGGTTGGGTGTTCATTCCTATAGTAAAGATGTTCACTAAATTCCAAGAAAACAAAAATTAAAGTGACTTAAAGCAGAAGGAGTCAATCTTTTAAGGTTTATTTTAATCAGCGTTAAAGTAGGAAAAATACATATGTGCATACATACCTGAGAGCCACTCAGGCAAATAAATCTTAGGTTAAGTGAAGCGATTTTCTAATAACGCACTTAATTAAACTTCAGATCAACTAAGATAAGAAATACTTCAGAAATTCCACTAACTTCTCTGTTATCTGTTTTTAAGCAATAAAAGTGTTCATCTGCGAAGTTGCCACACGATAGAAACCAACCAACGAACCAACTATTCGAAAAAAAAGAATTCTATAATCAAATTCATGCGTTTATTATTTTAATGAATTTCCATTTGAATTACAATCAAAGTTGCACAAAGTTATTCAAAGCAGCACAAGATGGCGGGCCGATGGCGAGCGCCGAAAAAACGCCAGACGAGTTTATTATTTTGTTATTACAATGCGGTAAATGGTATTTACGCTGCTTTGCGTTACGGAGCGTCGCTTTTTTTCACATACCTCTCTTCTGCAATATTTATTTCATGTTTTCTGCGGTTGTTGTTGTAAATTTCTTTTGTTGTATTTTTGCAAATACCCGCCGAGCGATACAAGAATATTTATGCATACTAACTTTTTACCCTACCGAAGCGCGCTACGCTTACGACTGACTCGGCAACAACAATAAATTAGCAATTTACATAAATTTCTTTCACAGTTTAGCATGTTCCCTCCGCCCCTGCGTTTTCTCGTATTTACACAATCTTAAAGTTATGCGCAAACTTTGTCCGCCATGAGGAATCCAATACAGAACAAACGCATACACACACTCAGCCGGGATTCGCAAATCAGCTAAGCAGCAACCCTAATGTGTGTATTGTGGCATAAGCTCTCAATCTTACTGATATTCCAGCAAATGCGTACGTGTGTATGTGAGTGTGTGTGTGTTTAATTAATTCAGTCATTACTTTTAAATTACACCACGGAATAATTTGCCTATTGAAAACATATTTACATACCTTACTGTCCTGTTTGTGTACCCTYAGTCATGATGTTGTTGTTGTTGTTGCTGTTCGTAAAGATCCAAGCGCGTTGATATTTGCCCTGTGACATAATTCGCAATAATCGCAAATTTCAACACTTTGCCACTCATTATTTATAGCTCCATTATCCGGCCGGGGTGCGAATGGCCAAACGCGATTATCTAGCATTGTGTGGCCTTGGGTTAAAATGTGTTCTTCCAGCTTAAGCGCAAGGATAGTGGCGCTGGGTACTCTTCAATGCAGTTGAACAAGCTTTGTCGAGGCAATTAAAATACTTTCTATGACATTCATTTATATGCAGCAATAAATTGTTTATTTTATTGTGAAGACAATGTGAGATCCTAGAGACTACTTTTACATCAACATTAGTTTTTTCCAATTGAATAATTTGTCCATTTAAATTATTATAATTTTTTTTTTTCTTTTTTTTTTTTTTGTGGCAAGGAGCTTCTCTGACAATTTTTACTATATCACGAACGCAAGTACTTGAGTGGCACAAGGCAGCGAAGTCATCAAAAGCTTGAATATTACTGCAGAAAGAATTATAGAAACAGTGCTTGAAAATTGTTCCGTTGACATCAGAAAGATAGCAGAAGATCTTCTAAAGGATGGACTCAACATATTTTGGATTGCTTATGCTTGACTTATACGAAAAGATGTAAATCTTTTTCAAAAGCAACGTCAAGTATCTGAGTCGTATCTGAGGACTTTTCATAAATCGAAGGCATCATTACTGGTTACGAGATGTGAGTTTATGAATATGTCGTAGAAACAGTCCAACAATTTAAAAAAGCACACCAAAAAAAACCAATAACTAAAAAAATTAAGATTAGCCGAAGCCACTGTAGGTCATCCCAGCCGAAGCTTCTATACAAAGTAAGTTATATTAAACATTAGATCAGGAGCATATTTTGAAGGCAATAAAAGATATAATAAAATCACGTGGTTGTGCAGTTTTTTGTCAGCTCGAATCAATTTTGCTCAGACGGTATTAAATTTCAACACAAGAGTGCTTCACGATCAAGTTCCCACAGTCATCGTAGCTCACGTCGGACAGCCAACACAACCATAGGATTAGTTTCCATTAGTGTTTCACGCTGCTTAAAAGCAATAAAATAAGTTTCTTGCAACGTGGCGTGGCTGTCGATGAAACATGAATCCACACACTTTTCATCCAGTGAATCTATTTCGAAGAAACTGAGGGCAATCCTATCGGTCGTTGAAGGACTGTTTATGGTTTTCTGAGATTCACTAAGTGTGAAGCATATGGACTCTTTGTGGAAGGAGAAAGCTTGGCCGTTTGATAGGTGGATTTGAGGTTAAATTGCAAAAAAAATAAATCCAGTGGACGAGGGCAAAACTTTTCCATCAACATGAACATGCTACACAATGAACTCTATTCTCCAGATTTGTGCCATATCTTTTTTGGTGGAGAGCATAAGTAAAAGCGAGCCGCATAAAGTCCCAGAAATATGACTAAGACGCAATATAAAAACATCAAATATGTATATAATAATAGGAAAATTTATTCAAATTAAAGTATAATATTGAGTTGACTTTTCTCATGCTTTCGCGATAAAATATCAGCGCCTGTTTGCTCTCTTCAAATACTCAAATATTCAATGGAAAATATTTAATTATCTGCAATTGGTATTTAATGAAACGCCACAGAGGCAAAAGTGGCAACGCAGGCAATATTTTGATTTCACACATACACAAACGCCGCCAACAAAGGCTGCTTGGCTGCATAAATGTAATTAAAACAATTTAGCTAAATTTCTTCGATAACGAAATACGTGTTTTTGAAGTGAACTCACTTACACACTTATAATTACCCGCCGACATGGTTGCAATCGCTTCTACATAACAACAACAACGAATTGGCCTCATACAACCAGTCATACCAAGCCAATCCGTGGTGGAGAGGCGAAATACAAAGTACGACAAAACTTGAGGCAGTTAGTTGAGTATGTATCGAACTTGTTGTTCTTGTACGCAGAGAGTGCAACCCCAGTGAAGTTGCAACATGCGAAAGAGGTTCATGTTTTGCACTTGCTATAAAGTTCCTGTGTGCCATGAGATGATGTGCGTAGCATATTATTGAAACTTGTATGTATGTGTATGTGCACATGCATTGTGGCACCGGCTGTGAAGGATACTTAATGGCAGCGCTTGCAGACGTTTACACACTAAATTAGTTAAGTTAGCGGAGCTTCGCGCTGACACTTTATCCGTCGGCGTTCATTGCGCTGTCACTTGCTTGGCTTGTGCTTAGCGCCTTCGCTGACTCGCATTTCAGTTGCGCTTTTAGCAATTGCTATTAATCAAAAACTGTTAGGAGAATAACAGTAAACGTATATAAATAGCTGGCTAATATGTCTATAATTGTATTGTATGCACATATGTATGTACATATGGAAATTGCTTGCAAACACAAGCGCATAAAGCACATTCCGGGCGTCAGCTTGAACAGAGAATCCTTTCACAAGCTCTCGAATAGCTATTCGGTCTTCTGCAACAATTTTGTATATTCAAATAACTGTATAAACAGTAAAAATAATATAGTCTACATGTGTGCTGGTAATTTGAAATATCTTTAAGTAAAGTACTCGCAACTGACTTGGCATACTTGAGTATTTAGAGTTTAGAAGTGAAATTCTTCGGTGGTTTTGCCAAGTAAAAAGCTCGACAGCATACTTAGGAACTTACTTGCATACACTCATGTACATATATTACATATATTATATAAGTGTATATATTTGAAGAGAATGCAATGTATTTCTATATGCGAATATTTGTATGCAAAGATCTTATTAAATTTGGCAAGTTGCATATGCTGAGAAAACAACTGAAAATATGTTTTATAGTTGCAGTTGCAAACAAACAGATGTGAGTGTGTATATGCATATGTGAATGTCACTGTACGATATTTGATTTTATGATCTGCGGGGTTGCAGAGCCTTTTAGAAATATAAAGCAAGATAAAGGGAGTATGACAGATGTAAAATCTAAAACTAAAGTTATATTACCATATTAGACCTACTATATAAGTAATACATTTATATTAAAATTAGGACGGAGAGACTATAACCGATTTAAGCCTTATACAGTCAACCGGAAGCTTGTATGTTTAGTATTTGGTGATTGTGAGTAGTATTGACTCGATTTTAACCTTTTTTTGTTTCAGCACACATTGTTAACAAGAAAATACGTTTTGTAAGTTTCCTTGTTATATCGCTTAGATGAATTGACATTCTTAGTAAAACTCAGTCAAAGCATTCAGGCCCGCATATTCGTTATCCGAAAAGCTCGATAAGTTTCAGCCCATTTCTTCTTTCGACCTGATATGGAACATCTTTAAGCACTATTTTTGCAAAATGTTATTCCGCTATCTTTATGCGTCCACAATTTATATACAGTAAAATAAGAGAATCCGATGCAATTTAAAATTGTATTATGTATAGTAACATATGTATATGGGAAGTAGGCATGAGTGTGGTCCAAATTTTGTTGAAATTGGTCGAAGATTTCCTGAGAGATAGGACTACATACAAACGCTCTTCGCTACCTGAAATCATTGCAACCGCCCTCTTKTATTGCGGTTAAATAAATAAAAGTGAGTTATCACACATGTTGTAGTTGTAAACATAATCCTTGTACGGGGAGTGGGCTGGGCACAACTCATTTTGATATTACCATAGATTCCTGTTTTAAATCACAGATTTGTATCTTAAATTTGAGCTTAGTTAACTCATTTTGTAAATACGTTTTTGCTTACGATATATTCATCTGCTGCTAACCACCCAATAACGCACAATGAGGAACGCTGAATTCATGGTTTATTCAGACAGGCGGGCGGAGGAACAGAAAGTCATCCGGTTTTCAACCCGTCTCGTCATCTTGATCATTTATATACAATATATACATATATAATTCTATATATATTAACATTTTTATCACCAAGAAAGATCGTAAATGTAGAATATGCAGAAAAAAGGGAACCAGGAATTATGAGATATTCCTTATATAGCATAAAAGTGATACCCTATCTAGCGACGACAGCTAAAAATAAAAATATCGAGTTCAAACTGAGATCACGGCTATCTATGGACATTCTTTCAGAATAATAGCAGAACTTTATTCTCCTCTCATAGCTTATAATATGAGGGTTCATCAGCTTTCTTACTCGGAAAACCTTAGGGTATAACTTCGATTCTCTGAACATAAAATTTAATTTTTTGAAAAATATAGTAGAGTTGAAATTTCAATCGAAGTCATCTCTCGAGAGGAAAAGAATGCTATGTTGGAATATATAAAAATATACGAAGATTTTTTAATAGTTGTGAGTAGAAAAAACAGTAATTTTAGTAAACGTTAGTAAGTCTTACAGAAGGTTTCAAACTTACAGTGTATACCCAGAGAAGAGAAAAATATAGATAATGTCAAAGAGTGAGGTATTGACAAATGTGCAGCGAAAAGAAATGCAGTTTGCGAAATAGACTACTTTGAAGTGGGGTAAAAATATTAATAGTCCGGATTTCAAATAGAAGGCGATACAATTGCTTAATCCTTAAAAGGTGACCTTCCAGCTCTATACTATAACCGAGAAGGAAAGTAAATAATATCAAGCGTCAATTCTTAATGAATATATTAGCTGAAAGCTCCTTAGAAAATTGATGGACTGCCTGCAATGTAAGAATCCATGTGCACTGGAATACTATTTAACTTTCAATTTCCATTTACTATTAAATCTAAATACCGGAACGAGTAACCACAAATCAAATTAACTTTCAGATAATAATTTTTTCTGCAGGCGCCAGGCTGTCTTTGGCAAGTAATTACATTAAATTTCATATTCATCAACCAAAATGACAATTATGTAAAACATTTATTATGGCAAACGGATAAACCGAGTCCGATAGCGCAATATTTGATTTGCTTCACCACAGACCCACACAAATACACATGAAAGGAGAGAAAGAGACCGTCACAAAGGAAGCAATTAAGAACGCAAATCGAAATGTCAGTAAGGTGCGAGGTCCTCACGCGTCAGGGCCTAATGACATATTCGAAAGGAGGTGAATAATCGATTGAAATGTGTCAGCTTGAGATTAACTCAGTAATTGAGGCACAAACTGAATGAAACTATGGAACACCTGTGTGAATTCACAAGCATTAGAATATTAAACTCTTAGCCAATATAGCAGATCATGATATATGTAAGTGGGTACGTATGTATGTATGTATACTATGTGTGTTGTGTATGTGGGTTTGTGGTGATATAAATGCATATGTACTATATAGGACTTATATCTGTAATATTCTGTTATACTCGAAATTATCTCCCTATTTTATGACAATGAAATGTGGAGACTTCTTTATTTCAAAATTAAAGGGAATAACATACATTGGTCGGTGAAGGTGGAGGTATGTATGTAGGTATCTTTCAAATTCTCTTAACTTAAATCTGTAGAATAGTTTGCACCAAGTTTTTTAAAATCATTAAGAAAGTCATTAGACCTTTTATGAAAGCTAATTTCAGCCGACTGAAAGCAAAGCAGCACAAATCTTTGCCTATATTTGGTTTACAAAGTCTTCGCTAAAATTGTATATTGATAGGAATGACTACTCTAATTTGTTTTACTTCAAATCAGGTACGAAAACTTCTCTTAGATCACAAATGCTTTATTTAAACAGTTGTTTAACCGATTTAAGTGCAAAATGGTGTAAAAAGCACTGCTATCTTACCTCAAATTCCCACGAACATGCAACACTTTTAATGAAAGTGCTGTGGTAACGGTATCATTCCATATCGCATTTCATGATAGCTACACACATCTACACTGAGAACAGAAATTCAACCCCAATTACAAACAAAAGCAATGGAGCGCATAGTAATGCAAAGAAAATATATTTGATTTCACAATATAAAAAACACCAAAGTTAATTTAATTAATTCAATGGAATATAAAACCACAAAATGCCACGCTGTGTATTTACAACTGCACTTCCAAACGCGTGGAGAAATACTTGGCTATATAAACATGTACATAGTACCTTATATACTTGCAGATATGTATGACATTATGCGTTAAGCTATGGTAGGTGCATTCATTTGAAGTTTCGTAAAATTCTGCCGTTTAACATTCAAAGCCGACATTAGAAGAATTTTGAAAAATTTATTAAAAAGTTATCAATCTATTACAGATTGAGTGTTTTAGTTTCACTTATTATATATTAAATTTTTAAATAAATTGAATTACCTATTTAAAATAAAAACGTGTGTGATGGATGTATCTCTGCTACATAATTCTACTTTTTAAAGCGCTCAAAAATTAGTGTTCACAGTGAATGCCCCTAATATGTAAGTATTTCGCAGTCCAAAGCCTCTGTTTGTGGGTATGTATGTATATGTATGAGCTTTCCCATATACCCATTTTTATGCACAAACTGATTTATGTGAAAGTATTTATTGATAGACCAGTGAGTGGTGGTTCATTTATATAAATTATTTTAATGCAATTGGAGAGTGGCGAAAAAAACAATAATTAATTAAAATTAAATCATTTTCAGAGGAATTTTTTAATGCAATCAAATATGCACATTGCTCTATATAAAGACATTTAATAGAAGCTCGAATTTAAGCAAAATTAGCTTATATTTAAAATAGAGTTGAGCAACACCAAAAGCTGTGCCAGGATTGAGAGTGACCTCTCCGAGCGGTTGGATACCAAACGAGGTTTCAGCAAAGCGAATTCCTATCGTGCGACTTTTTCAATCTACTCCTGGAGAAAAAAATTATAGATTCGACACTGTTGATAGACTTTACTTCGAAGTCTTAGATAATTTAATCTATCGTGAAACCAGCAACACCAACAACGAGGTCGGTCTCAAATTCCAACGCAGAATAACTTTTGCCAACAGGTGCTATTTCGGACTGAGTAGACAATTGAGAAGTAAGGTCCTCTTTCGACGAACAAAACCAAACTCTATAAGTCATTCATAATTCCCTTCCTGCTATAAGGTGCAGAGGCTTAGACGATGACAGCATCTGATGAATCTAAGAGTATTCGACGCCCCGCCGAGGGAAGCAGAGGAAAACCTCCACTCCGTTGGAGAGATCAAGTGAAGTAAGACCTGCCTACACTTGGAATCTCCAGTTAGGGCCAAACAGCGCAAAGAAAGAACGACTGAAATATTAAATATTATCCTTTCCTCTGTTTGAACTTTCTTTAAAACCTACAACACAATATTATTAACATTAAGTATGCTTTTTATTGGCTTATCCTTTATAAGTATACCTTTCGAATACTCATTTTTAAATGTCCGAAAATCTTTGTTTTCATACCAATTAAAGGAAAAAAATCTTCAATTTTGAACTTTTCCGGATTCTCAATACTGCTGGAGCACAGTAAAGCCTACTCAGATTCTAGAAGTATAAATGTGATGTACTTGTATTAGGCAACTCCGCTTGAATCTAGCTTAGACCTTAAGATAAATATGTATATTGTCAAGTATTCTAGACATTTAGCAAACAAAATCTTCGAAACGCTTCTTACTTCTATTAAAGATTGTAACCCAAAATTATTGTGAGACTTTGTTGAGCGTATCCTCTGAGGACTTAGTTTTGCAAAGTGAATCTCGTAAAATCGACGAAACATAAGGCTTGACGAAACTAGTCCCGCTTTAAGACAATTGCCCATATCTACCTTGCTCAAAAATACGACCCTTAATAGTAAAAAAGATATTGCAATTATGAAGATATCTCGTCAATTTTCTATTTCCCGGCTCCAACAAATGAGCAGCTTATTGGGGAGAAAAGGAAAAACGGAAAGAAAGGGAAAAACTTTTCAATATCTCAAAACCTGTGGAGCTAGTTCGAATATGTACAGGCAAACGAACGGGCACGTCATTCTGATCTCTTATAATTTATTTTATTAAATCACCGACGTTTCCTTTCAAGTGTTACGTTCTTCTTCACACTATTTGCCTTTAATTGTCTGAAGAAAGAAGATGTCTGTGTGGGAGAGCTTTTCCTCACTATTTTAGCCTCTGTCAGAACAGTTCGAAAGTCTCTGTTAATTACGAAGCAAAGTCTTATTCCCGCTCATGACTGACACTAACTGCAGCTATTGAACTTTCGCTCGCGAAAAGGAACTAGCACTCGGTTCGAATGGCAGCCATTGGGTTACGGGCTTTTGTAAGCGACATTCTGTCAATGCACTGACCGCAATACAATAAGTTTATGTTTGAAATCGTGTGGGTAAATGCCACTTGCGTGTGTTGGTGTGTGTGTGTACACATGCAATTAACACAACAATTAATTGCGGTGAATTAATGGTGAATTTTGATTAATGACAAAATGATGAACGAAGCAAATGCCAGAAACTTGAACTGCAGCGGCCACCAGCAACCAGCAACCTACACAAATACCCATGTGTGTGTGTGGGCACTAAGTTGCATGAAGTATATTTGCCACAATCTTCAATATGTATTAACCAAGCGTGCCACAACAATTTGCAATTGTCATGTTGCGGCGTTGCCAAGTGCATTGTTGCATTGTTGCACGATTGCATTGCTGCATTGCCGCCTTCTTGCATTATTGCAATTGTTGTGCAACAATATGAGCGACACGACAGACGACAATCAGGCAAATGGACAGTCGAACAAATTGCAACTTGCAACACATTCTAGGGACCATTGTAAGTAATTGAGGGTCACGCGTATGCACCACATGCCACTTGCACCACTCACTAAGTGTGGGCGAGTGCTTGTCAGCACAAGTGGTGTGCGTGCGTGTGTGTGTGTCGGTGAGTGTGTGGCGGACATCGTAGGTGACAGTGCGTGAGAAGGGCGAATGTCGCACGCACTTACACTGTCAGTTGACACATTCTTGGCACTTGAAGGCAAACGGACCCAAGTGAGATGCAGAGCGCTGGGGCGGCTGTACGGCCCTGATCCGGGCACCAAAGTGCCGTTGGAGATGACAAATGGAAACGGTAGTGTAGTGCAGGTGTCATGTGCACTTGACAGGCGACGCTACAAGCTGACGAGCCGACCGGCCGACCGGCCAAGCAGCGTGCCACATGCGTGACTGTTGCAGAAATGTAAGGCACAATTAAAGCGCCACGTAAAGTTTCTTCAACACCCAACCAAGCACCAACATTGAGCGCACAGAGCGAACGATGTCAGTTGGCTGGGGCAACGGCAGCCGTAACGGTAGCGGTAACGGTAACGAGAAGAAATGATGTGCTGTTCGAATTGCAAGCAGGTTTTGATAAATTGACTGAAAGGTCTGTGCGACAAGCCCATGAGTCACCGAGTCACTCTCGCCCACCCTGACTCGCAGTCGCTAAGGAATAAGTGTGCATGTGTGTGCATAATTGCATTTGCCGATTGCCAACTGTCATTTATACATCAAATAAACATACCTCCCAACAAATTGCTGCCGCTGTGGAATGGTCGAAAATTGAGATATATAACCCGCATTAATCGACTGCGCTCCCATTTCCCGTTAATGTAAGTGCCTCTGCCGTGTTGCAAGCACATTTTCGCACGACCGACCTGTCGCAGCACAATGCTTTGCGATGCAATTCTAATTTTATGTTCGTTTTTTATGTCACATAATCCACACAATGCGCCCTCTTACCAATCGGCGTGACGGCGTCGTAATTTCGACGCGTGCAACACGCGTGTGCAACATTTATTCTGCATTTTGAACGCACCGTTCTTCACTTACTACAAACTTCGTTTATTACATTAAATTTGTACGCACAAATACCTCGACACACATRTAGACACATATTGTTCATGCATCTTTATCGAAATAACTGTAAGTTGTGTTCATTTTTTAGCCATCACTTGTTTCTGCTGCGACGTTTGTATGTAATGCTTGTAAACTCACGGCGCACGTGCCGCCATTTTAATTAGACCATCATACGTGCAATTGCTGTGCACGGACGGACATTTTGTCGGTATCTACCGCCTATTAGTTGGGCATGACTGTTGTGGAAATTAACAAAATTGTGCCATTTCACGTCTGAGAGCATAATCCGTGCCTTTTTTGTCGCCTAATCACGTTTTCATTCAAATGCGTTATGGAGAAGGCAAATATATATGTACACGTGACCACATTTTGCTACATTCATACTTTTTGTATGTTTAATGCAATTTGATTTTACTGCGAAATATTAGATGATCTGACCAATAGGGGTGTTATAAGCGTTTGTTTGCGGTTCTGGTTTTGCTTTTCAGATATTTTTACGTTTTTATACCATTTCTAAATTGAATAACATATCGTCCAAATGGCCTCGACAACTCCGTTTGCAAAATTCAGCTCATTTCGCCAATGCTGCGCTGAATGATGTCTTCGAGCTCCTTGAGTGGTGCTGGTTGATTGGCGTAAGCCTTTTACTTAACACACTCCCAGAGAATATAATCTAGTGGCGTTAAATCGATCTTGGTAGCCATGAACGGGCCATCTCTGCAAATTAATGAATCAGCAAACTTTGCACGCAATGTGTCCATGTTTAGACGTGAAACATGAGGCGGCGCACCGTCTGTTCGGAATAGATTTCGCTAGCGTCGATTTCATTTAATTCCATAAAAAAGTCAGTCAGCATCGTGTTATACAACTTTGAACGGATTTTCCTGCCTCCTTTCCAAAGAAATAAAGTTCGATAATGCCGTCGTACTTCAGTTCTAAGTTTTATACCAAAATAAATACCGACGTGGAAAAATGGCAAACCTTACTGCATACACTGACAAAATTTGACATAAATTCGTATACAAACATGGTCGCTTTGAGCTGTCAAGATCACGTCGTTTCTATTGGTAGAGGCTTTATAACTAAGAAAATCAGAACCAACCAACCAAAATCTTGACCAGTGCCTAAAGTCACCCATCTAATTCATTTGGCACAGTAAGAAAAAAATGTGACTTACGTATGAAAAATTAATAAAAATCTTAACTGAAATAGGGCAAAAGATCCTTGACAACATAGCTGAGGAAGCTAGATTCATCAAACGCAGCATTATTGCTGACGAGACTACGGTTTAAAAATATGACATTGAAACTCTCCAAGAATATAGAGAAAAGCGACCAAAAAATTAGCCGGAACTGAAAAAAGCAAAACTCGTTTAAGACACAGAAGGTCATTCCAGGCGAGCTTAATAACAACTTTTTGGAAAATTGGATAAAGTGAAAATTGGATAAAGACATACTTGTATTGGCTTAGGAGCCTATTTGGAAGGCGAAACCTCGAAATGTATCTTCGAGTTAACAACAGCGCGATAGTCGTTTCTTCTTTTCGCTATGTGGCGCCAATTGGATATTCCAAACGTAGCCAAGTCCTTCTCCACCTGGCCCTTCCAACGGAGTGGAGGTCTTCCTCTTCCTCTGCCTCCCCCGGCGGGTACAGCGTCGAATACTTTCAGAGCTGGAGTGTTTTCGTCCATTCGGACAACATGACCTAGCCATCGTAGCCGCTGTCTTTTAATTCGCTGAACTATGGCAATGTCGTCATATATCTCGTACAGCCCATCGTTCCATCGAATGCGATATTCGTCGTGGCCTACGCGCAAATTACCATAAATCTTTCGCAGAACTTTTCTCTCGAAACCTCCCAATTTCGACTCATCAGTTGTTGTTAAGAGTGATTTATAGAGTTTGGTTTTTGTTCGTCGAGAGAGAACTTTSCTTCTCAATTGCCAACTCAGTTCGAAATAGCACCTGTTGGCAAGAGTTATCCTGCGTTGGATTTCCAGGCTGACATTGTTGGTGGTGTTTACGCTGGTTCCAAGATAGACGAAATTATCTACGACTTCAAAGTTATGACTGTCAACAGGATATATTTCGTCTTGCTCTCGTTCACTGTCAGACCCATTTGCTTCGCCTCCTTGTCCAGTCTGGAGAAAGCAGAACTACGCCAGCAGCTCTACACTCTTATAGAATATGGTACCTTCTCTATTTAGTTCTGCAGCTCGAACTATTTTCTCCAGAAGCAGAAATCGCCTTGTCTGAAACCTCGTTTGGTATCGAACGGCTCGGAGAGGTCCTTCCCGATTCTGACGGAGCTTTTGACGCTGCTCAACGTCAGCTTACACAGCCGTATAAATTTTGCAGGGATACCAAATTCAGACATCGCGGTATAAAGGCAGCTTCTTTTCGTACTGTCGAAAGCAGTGAGTGTCGATTCTCCTTTCACGGGTCTTTTCCAAGATTTGGCGCATGGTGAATATCTGGACGGTTGTTGATTTTCCTGGGCTGAAGCCACACTGATAGGGCCCAATCAGTTTGTTGACTGTGGGCTTTAATCTTTCACACATCATGCTCGATAGAACCTTAAATACAATTTTGAGGAGGTTTATCCCACGGTAGTTGGCGCAGATTGTGSGGTCYCCTTTTTTGTTAATTGGGCCTAGCACACTTAAATTCCAATCGTTGGGCATGCTTTCGTCTGATCATATTTTACAAAGAAGCTGATACATGCTCCTTGTCGGTTTTTCGCAGCCGTGTTTTAATAGCTCGGCCGGTAATCTATCGGTCCCCGCCGCTTTGTGGTTCTTCAGGCGGGTAATTGCTATTCGAACTTCTTGGTCGGTTGGTTGGTTTTTCATTGGGGGTGTTTAGGGGATGTTTCGCCTTCTCACGTTAGCTCTCCTTCGAAGGGATGTTCCCAGGCTCCATAGAGCCATTTGTAAAAGAATCGTTTCTGGCCACTCCCAAGTAAATGGCGATCAGAGAATTTTCCTCACTTGCGTGAACTTCTACCCATGACTCCATCCTCCGTGTATCTAGATGTAGAAAAATGAGCATGAAAATAATAATTCTTTTAAAATCAGATTATCGGATAAAKATACACATAAATATTTAGAGTCACGTAATTCCTTATTGATCAGATGATTTTTTTGGAAATCGAAGTATTAGTATTGTTTCAATATTGCTCGTAAGCACAATGTAACATGCAGCTATCTTCCTCAGTAGTTATGAAAAAGTTGTATAATAAGAAACCAAAAACCATTGCTTTCAAATTACTGTAGCATAAGTAGTTAAACACTCAATCATTAAAAATTGTTTCTTTAAAAAAAACTGGTTTGCATGCATTAGCGAAAGTTGTGGCGAACTTGAACTCAGTAGATGCGAAATGGCGGTTTTTAAAAACACATCAGTTTTGCATTAAGTGTGGCAACGTCACCCACCTACGAAGCATGTCAACTCTGCGACTGCAAGTGAACAAGCGGCGGACGATGACAACGAAAACTAAAGCGGAAAAAAGGATTTTTATATACATAAAATATACATATAAGTGTGTGTGTGCATGTACAACCAACGGTAATTGCCGTTGAGGCAACATCGATGCAGCAAAGTCTTCTTTGCCGTTTGATTAATGAATATTTAAGTTGCGGACTTGAAAAATTGTTCCAACGAACRTTGTACCACCTCAACTGTGATGTAGCCAAGCAGTAACAACAACAACAACAACACCATAACAATTGTCTGCGCTCTGTATTTGTAATACAACGCAACTTAACCCAAGCGACACCGGCGTAAGGGCATTACGAATTAAGGGTGTTGCATGCAACAGGGTCACATCAGCACCAGCAGCCAACGAGCGCCAAGTGATTTACTTGCCGCCACCGAAAGCAAGGTGTGCACGCTCTAAGTTTCACACAATTTTCTAGCCTTACAGCCACACACACAGTCATACATATGTATATGCCTGTGTGTGTGTGTGCGTTTGTTGTGGCATGGCAAAGCTCTAAATTAGGCGGCTGTTTGTCGAGCACACGTACGTGGTAGTCGACGGCTTAGTACAACAAATGGCAAATGGTAAGCAGTTAGCGGCTAACGGTATAAGGCAAGCATGCAGCAGGCGGCAGTTGTCAATTGAAAACGTGCCAACAATTTRCAACGACGATTAATCGTTAGACTTTTTCGCCTTTTCCTTGCCATTCAAATTGCTTACACCGCGTACTTGCCACCGGACAAGGTGTTGCATATTTCGCGTTGTTGCACGTCCTGCAAGAGTCATCTGCAGTTAACGAACGTACACGATTTGCTTATCGTCGCCTTACCATAGAATAACGGCTGGACGTTCACATCGTGTTGTGAATGTTTGAGWGACGGGTCCGCAAAGGTCGCTTAGATCGCTATCGACCGAACTCTTCTTTATGTAAGTGTTTTTGATTCCAAATCTGACCATATGATTTTAAAATCTTAAAAGGAACCAKGTCATACTGAAAGAATATAAGCATATCCAATGGTATCTATATTCAAATAAAAGATCTGGCCATATCTAATAATATATCGTAATGAAACTCATTGATGTTTCCAGGGATGGTTTTGTGAATTTTTCATATAAATTTTGAGGTTGTGTAAAATAGACTGTATACAAAAGTTATAGATCTGTCTATAGAACATCCATATGAAAGGTTAAAGCAACAGGTTCTAATGACCCTATTCCTTTTTACCAAATAGAGATTTCGACAAAGTAACCTTTTTCCTAGCGATGATCAAATATTCCGCATGCCCTCGCTGTCGCTTTATAATATGCACACATACATACTATATCAATTTTCAGCTATCCTCTGCCATCGCTTCACCACCTTTGTTATTATTTTCGGTGCTCTTACTTCCCAATAATTTGTTTGCGCTTAATTTGTTGACTTTTATTGTTATTTATCGCGATGCCAAAGGAGCTGCCAAACTGCCGAGGAGTGGCAACCACTACGACCGCCTCGTATATGTATGTAGCAGCAACACACACACATTTTTGRATTTTGCGGTGCGTTCAGCCATAATTTGGCACAGCCAAATCGCATTTTTATTCATTTTTGAGGCGATTTTAATGTGCCACACATTTGAGCGGCGCTGTGCCGCTGCGTTGCGCTGTTGAAAATTAATAAATTTTCCTCTATATGCTGTGTCCAAATAATATTTATGTATTATGCGGTGTGGTGTGAGTGGTTCGGCTCTTGAATGGAGTGCTTTAGACTTAGTTTATTGAGCGGCTAATAAAAGTGGAGATTTTATGAGTGTAAACATTTCGCCCGGCAGACGTCCGCACTTGGCAGCAGTGAAGCAGGAAATTAGATGCTTTTCTTCGCCAATGCATTAGCATACTTGGGTGAGATTTAAAAAATATATAAAGTATTTTGAATTTTAAATATACAATTTAAAGAATCTTAGTTTAAGATTGTTTATTTTAATATCGAAATACAACGTTAGTTCTGTGGTCTAAAATGGATTTGTTGTGAGCAAATCTTATGCATCGCATCTCGTATGCCCTAAAGCAGTTGTTAGGCGAACTTTAGTCGCTGTAAGTCTTACTTTAAGAATGGGTTATTTGAAAATCCAAGCCAAGTGGAGTTCTATTTGGAGCTGGAAACTTTAAGTTGGACAATTTTTGTGTTACAAAACAATAAAAACCGTTAAGAAACTAGATTTTGATCGGTCAGTTCATATGGCAGTTAATGCTATAACAAACCAATCTGAACAATATGATCGATTATAGTGTTGCCTTAGGCAATAACAGTCGRCAAACGAAAAAGTTTTTCATTAATAGACTTGATTTTGATCGGCCAGTTTTACAAGGCAGTTATTTAATATAGTGGCCCGAGGTGACGGCGGTGGTGGCGATTTTGACAAATGACCAGCTTCCTGGGCAGAAGGTGAAGTGTGAAATATTTCTAGTTGATGCCTCAGAAACTGTGASAATATTTCACGTATATATAGACAGACATAAGGAAATAGCTTATTCGAATTATCTCGTTACACTTATACATGGTATATATTTTCTTATATTCTTTCGAAATAGCTTCATTTCAACCTGTTCAGGATATAATTATACTAATTACTAYATTTAATATAATTATTTTTAAATTAATATAAAACGATCCCGTTTTGAAAGTTTTTAAATAATTTTAACGATTCATGAATTTTTTTTTTAAATTGACTCAGTCCTATTACTTTCCGGACAAAGCCTGTATGTAGTAAATCGGTATGCAATATATTCTATATCAAATTTAATCTGATGTTAAACGTTAGAATTTAAGAAGACTAATCTTCTCTGCTTGCATCATGTAAGGCTGATTGATTTCTGACAATTCTAGTGATCATGTTGCCACAAGACTTTTCGTCACATTCAAAATTTGAACGTAAGCTTATATATTCACTATGATTTCTAGTAAAACTTAAAAATTCTTCATTHCTTTGAGAACATGTTGCGCTGATTAAACTTTCGTAAACAAAATCAACAATCAGACTGATAAAATATGAAGTATTATTTGTAAACATGCCACGGCGCGGCAATCAACAAAGCCCGGCCGACTGTGTACTCGCGGCGGACATGCCACTTTGGCTCGCTGCAGCGCACGCCACCGCATGGCAACGCAAACAACAACCTCTAACAGCCAACCAACGAGCAGCGACCACCTTTACGGTAACGCACAAACGCCTCAACGCTCAGCGGCTACATGCGTTGCCTGGCAGCCGAATATTGCCTTTGCGCTTGTTGTTTATAAACAAAATCACCTGGCAAGGCTTATGCTTTTCAAATATTTTCAATTCCCCGTATTTTTCTGGACGCTTTGTCAGTGCGCCCTTCACATTTCAACGTCATTCCATTTATTTAACTCGATTTCATTTTACTCCCTGACGCGACGACGGAAAAATATTTTATTTGCCT
Organism: Bactrocera latifrons; assembly: GCF_001853355.1. NCBI lineage: Eukaryota > Metazoa > Arthropoda > Insecta > Diptera > Tephritidae > Bactrocera > Bactrocera latifrons. The sequence continues at coordinate 61,431 of NW_017537160.1, forward strand.
CTTCACAAAGACAAATATTATATCAATTATATTTACAGCTGCAAAAATCTGCAGCGCCACYCGGCGAGGTAACGAAAACAACGACAACGACAGTCGAGTTAACGGCAAATCCGTGGAAAACATATTTTTATAAAAGGAAGAGGAACATCGCATCGGTCATTGTATAATTGTGCCCAACTGCTTACAGCAGCAGCGAAGGAGGRGTAGAGACGCATTTAGTCGAGAGTTGTCGTAGTGCGTGGCCATGAAGAAGTCCGTACAGCCGGAGACTAGGCCCTACTGCGTGCAGCCGCGCAGGCCAAAGCGCATCACAAACATGAAAAGCTGTGAGATGCGCAAACGACGCATCGAACCGCCCACACCGGCGCGTCGGAACATCGTCGACTGTCCGTTCTACACATTCAAGTACAAGTTCGACGAGTTGCCACTTGATCCAGCGAAGGCGTACATCGAGGAAAAGATTGGTAAACTCACAAAATTTCTTGTGCTTAAAAGCGTTTATTTGTTTCTTCTTCTTTAGCCCACATGCAGGTCGACCAAATTGTGGGACGCTGCAATAAGGAATTGGACTTTCACATCTATCAAATGGACCATGTCAAATGGGAGTATGAAGAATACGATGCTGACAGCCATCAGGATCTGAAGTTGGAGGATATTGTAATGCCGCAGAAATTCGAAATGTTGAAGGACAAAAAGGATCATAAATATTCATTCAATAGTCGAGGTGAGTGCCTACGTATATATAAATCAACCATTTCACTGTTGATGAGTGACATATTTAACGTCAAACGACAGCAGTTTCCTTGTCTACCAAGATCTGAAGTAAAATTGATTTTAGAAAAGTTATTTGACTGAAACGAAGTTATGTCMGACGCATAGAAAGCGTCACCAAAATGTACAGATTTAACTATCAAATATAATACTTATGAATATGGCTTAAAAAATAAAAGTGGAAGGTTGCCACCCATTTGGGAATTTATACCTTGCTTAATGTACTTAGTTAATTATACGGAAGCACTTAAATTAATAATTTAACCAAAATGTCAGTTTTCTTCCATTAAAAAATGTTTGAAGGGATTTGCCACTTGTGTATAAAAATATTTAAGATTTAATTCAATAAATTTGATAAAGCAAAAAAATTATAATAATACGAATATCGAAGTAAAGAGCAGTAAAGAAGCTTGTAATTTAAAATACTTTTGAGAAGTATTGCTATTTGTTCAGAAAATTAATTTAGATCAAACAGATAAATTTATGGTATAACRGAAATAATGGAAGTTGTTTTAGACGTGTGGTTTTCAATGAGCTACTTGGTTTGGTTTGCCTTTTTTTCTTCGAATTAAAGCCGAAACGGTTTCGATTTTCACAAGAACATTTTTATCAGCGATGAAGCGCACTTTCGGTTGAATGGATATGTTAATGATAATGCACAAGTCATTGTTGAGACGCCGTTGCATTTTGCAAAAGTCACTGTTTCATGTGCCTTGTGGGCAAAGGGAATTCAAATTTCTCAAAAATGAAGACGACCATAATGTTACAGGTATATGTCATAGAGCCATGATTAATGACTTTTCGTGCCTGAATTGGAGGATGTTGGGGGTATGTCCTTTCTTCCACAAGAACGCGACACAGTAAACGCATCATTTAAATTATTGAAGGAAATATTGAATCTCTCGTCTTGGGCTTTGGACGTGACGTCTTATCTCTGCTGAAATATTTTTTGTGGGATTAAGTGAAATTACTCGTCTACGCARTTAGGTCTGAAACGATTTACGCCTTGAAGTAAAAATTCATCCTGAACCAAAAGTTGGTCGAAAATTAGGGCTTTCGGCTGAAATTCTGTAAAACCATACATCTAAAATAAACACCCTTCGTTATGGATTAATAAGAAAATTCAATAAGTCTAACAAAGATTTCTACAGGAATGTTGTTATGTGTTTTGCTACCTGGCTGCAAATTGTATTTGAGACGTCGAAAATCCTATAACTTAACAAACTGGTTGATCAAAATCAAATCTTTGCAAAGACTTTATCTTTACTAAATTCAGCATGGCTCAAAATATAAGTTTCTTATGTTAAAAGAAGTGAGTGAGAATGTATGCAGCTGACATGAACGACTTTTTCTTGTTTTTATTGGAGACATTGAATGTCACTGCAAGTGTGTCTCATTGGAGTTGACAACATTAGAATTATAACTCCGTAGCAATAATACAAACTGCAACAACACTACACATACMTCCACATATTTTAGTCTACCAACGCTTGTACAAGAGTGCATAGTAATAGTACATAAAAACATGTCCATACATACAGTATCAAAAAATATTTGTAGAATTCAAGGGTCATAAAATTTCTATTTACTGCCATTGTGGTGTCTATAAAAAAGCAACACACATTTTGCGCTTTCAATTTTGTAACCTACTCTCCAGCGTCTCTTTGGCACATTTGCTTTTAAATTATTTATGCGGTCAAAGCATTGGAAATGGCACTAAATACTTGTGAGTGTATCGAAAGCCGCTTATGGGTATGGGCTTTTTCTTTCAGTGTGCGTGAATACCCAACGCAATATACATTTGGCAGTGTATTAATGCAATGAAGCGCCTATTACTTTCACTACACTCCTTGCGCATGCAAATCGATAACGCCATTTACATAAAAATGTTATTTCAACTTGCCAAAGGCCATAATGATGCCCGCCGAGGCCTACTACAGATGATATTGGATTCGGCATCAGCATCCCGCACTGTTTGGTATGTCCAAAGTATGGCCGAAATGGCCTCTGGGAGTTTTCACATACTGCCGTTTTTGCTCTCGCCTTAAACTTGTACAGTGGTGGGCATTTAGGTGGAAACGACTTTTGATGGAAATTCAACTAGCAATGTGGTTCCAGRTTAGTTTTCCGGTAGTTGCAATTCATTTTCCATACAAAACTTTGCATTCCCGTGGAAAATGTTTTATGGTCTCCTATTCTTCTACTTCCTGACAACTTCTACAATAGTCATTGAATGGTGATCTCAGTCCAATGGCATACCGGTGAATTAGACATGGACGTGTTAGCACTCCTATTCGAGTTTTTKTGTCAATCCTTTTCAATTTTAGTAGTCGGCATTTATTATTTACCTACAAGTGGGCAGAAGTATATAATTTCTTTGTTTTTCTTGTTATGAGCACACTCTGWCAAAATACGACGGCTTTGTTCAATTGCTTTGATCTCTACTTGGAGTCAGTTCAGGTGGTATTGGGTGAAAAAAAGCGACTAAAAGGAGAATTCGCCCTGCCTAAGAGTTGAMTTCGAATTGAAGTTAAAAAAAAACCGGATTCTTAAATAAGCTAATGTCGCYTCTATTTACATTACCAACACCGTATTGCCAGCGACTGCCCGTCATAGGCCGATGGAACGATTTAGTTTGGCTTACAGCTCTACATGGACAGTGGTATAGGCACTCATTGTTAGAATAAAAACTAAAAAATGGAGCCCAACAAAAAGTTAAAATTCGGTCCTCATTGGCATTGTCACAGTAGTGGCAAATGTGTGYTAGTGACTGCTTATCACGCATGATTTTAAATACCCCAATGTGAACTTACATACTGTTCAAGTATATGTGCGTATTTGTATATGTTTTAAGGCACTTCAACTTTAATGCCTTTTGGTGTACACTAAAGAGCAGTCACACTGCCAACTACTTGTGGACCCCACGTAGTTTGTGAATAATGTTCTATTTTGCATATTTAACTACATATGTACGAATATGTGTTATAATTCAGAGTACTGACAGCTGTGTTTGTGGTGCATATTATGAGGCGACCTCGTGGCAGAAAGAGGTCGAGGTGCAAATAATTTGGTAAAATTTCGTTTAAATGCGTTTGGTTTTTGAAGATATGAACTTATGATCGCAATACCGACTTATTTTACAACAAATGTGTTTTAAATTAAGGCTGTTCAATAGATCATATCAGAAGAGCAAGAACCAGAATTCTGAAATTTTAATTACAAAATGTCCTAATATTGTAGTACATCACTTTATATGATGTTATATATTATTTAAATTTTCTAAAATAAATTTTTTACAGCGTGCGACCAATTTCCATGGATTACGAAGTGCTGGGAAAATAGTAAGTCGGACTTTTTCATAGAATTTAATATAAAATATACTAAAACAAAACGACCAGAGGCTTTCGCGTCTACTATGTACTCGAAACACCAAGCTATACAAAATTTATTAAAGAACGTTAATATAAATAGAAACACTTGAGCTCCCGGCCGTTTAATTCCTTAATTAAATTAATAATTCACCCACATTTTTAATTCAAGTGCTCTTCTGTTTTATTGCACCAAAAAGGAGAATACTATACACAATAATCATATTTTTTATTATATACTTGTTACAGAGATGCAACTGAACATACATACGATTAGTTTGCTTACACTTAGATTTCTCATACGCAAATTAAAAGTTATAAATGGCTTTAAAGATTTCAATATTTTTCATTAATTAAATCATAATTTATTATTGTTTATAGTTGTGCTTTATACAATAATATTTTAACTTCGCCTTTATTCGCGAGTTTTCACACTGTGGTGACGTGCTCCTAAAAGTATGCAATATATTTTACTACATAGTTGTTAAAAATATAATGCCATAGTTGCCAGCTGCACTAAATTTAAAAAGTACCAAGATCGTGTTTTCGGTAAAAAAAACGTATTTTTTAAATCAAACAAAGAATTGTTTTTATTTAAGTTAGAATTTACTGAAACAAAAATCTAATATACATATACTGTGCCTATCATATAAATTAAAAACACAAAACTTTTTTGCTCTTAACTATTGAACACCATAAACTATTATATTAACAACTAATGGAAATGCAGAAAAAGAAAAACGAGAGAGGATTATTATGTTAAATTTTCTTCACAATTTGAAAGCAAAGAGAATTTTCATACCATGAACAAGGTATACGGCAGGCGAATTGAAAAGTCCCCGGTAAAATAAAACACATTTTTTGGCAAAATTCGTTTTTTTTTTTTTTTTTAATTCAACATAGTTTCCCTCAAAAGTGATACAGTAATTATAGCGAGCCTCTAACTTTTCGGTACATTTTTTGTGAATTTTGAATGGGAAAGTAAAAAAAGTCTTGACTACTGCATTTTATACACTTCGAACACTTTATTTCACAAGTGTATCGGTTTTCCATTTGTCTTCCATTCAACTCATGTGGTACGGTTGGAACTATTTTTTGCACGTTGCTTCTGATAAAGGACGATCATCATGTGACTYGACAAATATAAAAAATAAGGCTCTTTCACAATAAACGTTCCGTACCAGCACATTTTCATCTAAACGCCCACTTTACACCGATAAACGCGAACTGGTCCTTCAGTTTTTGAGATACCGAACCCTTATCTCACCAATTGTCAGAACCATCGATTTCGGATTAGAATGAAATGTTTGAAATAAACGTTCGGAATCAAGTATTGTAATAAATCTTTTGTAATTTTGAAGAATATTTTACCCTCTTGTAACCGAAGTTAACCTTTTCTCTTGTTTTCGATTTTTCGTTTCAAATTTAATATATATATTTTACAATTAGTAATTAAAAAAAATTTCTTTAAAGAACTCAAAAATTTCTTTGTTAGATGCAAAAAATAAAATTACCTAAGAACTACTACTACTTTCATTATTTTTTAACATAACAAGAATAGGAACACTTTTTCATAAAATATTTTACCATAAACAACTTGTTGTGTATTTGACTCTTCTCTAGTGGAGCCGAGTGAAGAGATGGTTTATCGCGTTACCAGCGAGCTTCTGCAAGTCTATTGCGCACGGCGCGTACGCATCTTCTATCCGGATATGCGCACCAAGAGCCAACTGTACACGAATGAATTGCGCAAAATGCACGGCAGTCCCTCCGATGTTATAGGCAAGTGACCCTACAGCCATTAACAACAACAAATACTGTAACAAATTTGCTCTTTCACATACCGCAGGCGGCTTACACACACAAACAGCGCGGGATCTGCGCGTTGACGCACTGAGACGGCCCCGCAAACCGCCCAAATTCACACCTGGCGATCATTATGCGCTGCGCACGCCTGAAGGTATGCAACAAAATTCCCAAACCACCGAAACTGACTACCAAGCGGAATATATATATATATATATCTAGTGGAGCCGATATATATATACTTAAAAATATGCACGCTTTTTGCTAAAGACGCTTTAGCAGCACTCTTTTATTTACTTGCGCTTTCAAGCTACTTAGACACTTTTATACTTTTGCATTTTTCATGCGAAAGTTTTCCACCTGCTGCAGCTACAAGCATAGCAACGCCAACGCTTGTGTTGATGTTCGTTAATTTTTTTCTACTCTTTATCTTTGTTTATATATACATGTGTGTCTGTGAATGTACAAATTTGTGTTGCATGTGGCACGCCTTGCAGAATGCCGGAACGAGCTAATACGCATGGGCAAAGTTATAGACAAATTAATAGAGCCAACATTGCGACGTGCCAGAGAGAACTTAAGCCGCCAGGCCGAGGGTGGCGGTGCGACAACAGCTAAAGYAACAGCAACAACAACAAAAGGCAAGTCGGTAGCGGCATCAAAGCAAATGACCAGCGCAGTGGAGCGCGGAGCGGGCGATGCCTGCACGGAAAAGAAGACGAAGCGTTTAGTAAAAAAGGTGAGTGGACGACGGGGGTGTAATCGCAAATATTTGCAAAAGTATGCTGAGAACAAAGCGGTGTAGGTAGCAACTTCGAAAGTGCTGAAGTTATAAGTCGTTTGGAATGCAAAMAACAAACAATAAAGAAAATAGAATAGCAAAAATATTATAATAATATAACTGAACTCTAAGAAAGTTAAAAGCGAACAGACAAAGGTTGAAAGAAGTTGCAAGCACTGTCACGCATTGAATCACCTCTCGTCGCCGATGTTGCCGATGTTGTAAAAGAATTGTTCTCTTAATTTTTGTTCATAACTAAGCACATACAGACACATATTAATATCAACTAATTTTATTTCTTTCTGCACTATCTCCGCCTGAGTAGCAAAAGAAGAATCCTTGCAACCGTTACGATGCGATGYTGCGACCCTCGGACTTCCCCACCTTCGAGGACTACATGAAGTGCATGAAACGCTACGAGCGCGAGTAAGTGAAGACCAACAAAGCAAACATAAAAACGCCGCAAAACATTTGTGTGCGGCAAAACTAACAAACAAAAACAATTTTGTATAAAACGGCATATTGCAAGCGCCATGCATAATTTGTAGTATTGCAGCTGAAGCCCGCGGCCATGTTGCATCCCGCCAAGTATTTGCTTGCAAGCTGCCTGTCCGGGTGTGTGTGTGTGTGTGTAAAATATGCTCATCTCCACGAGGGTGCATGTGCAACATTACGTCCGTGTGGCTCTTAATTAATATGGTGCTTGCCTTTGCATATGTAGCCCAGGGCCCAGTGGCAACTGTTATGTAATGCCACGATGTAAGACACGTCAGGGCTCATTAAAATAAATTAACAAGAATTTGTACGCCCGGGTGCACATATTCTTCATTCACCGGACGTGGCCACATCTAATTGAGTGCCACTAGTTGAAAATATTTATTTATATGATTATGTAATGATTATGATTTTTACTCGCAGGAGATTCAAGTACATCGAAGGCCTGCAACCGGTCGATCCGGAGGTACAAAAGGCGGTCATACTGGCACGTTATGAGACCAAATTAAAGGAGGCTGAGCAAAAGTTTACACTGAAAATCGAAACGCGCTACAAATATCTAATGAAAAGTGTACGTATGTAAACAATATTTATTGAAAATATTGAGATTCTCTTKTAACTATAAAAATAGTCGAAAGGCATTACAAATACGACTGGGTGCTCCCAGAATGGTATTATTCTTTCGCCAGAGCAGAGAAAGGGACAAGTGTTTAGGATCGAGCTGTTTTCATAATCGGATTATACGTTGAGCTGCAAAAATTTGGAATTGATAATATTAGTCCTATACTCATCTACGTAGTTATTCGGTTATCCGAATCTCTCAAGAAGGCGAGGTATTGTTTAGAAAGTTTTGCAAAGTTAGGCTTTGAATGAAGTTAGGACTTCAGTTGAATAACAACAAAGCACCTTGAATTTATCACAAATCTGCTTAAGTGCTCTATTCATATTTCCGCTGTTTTACATGAGGTCCGAGGTGTTTTAGTATGGCAAGGCGACACATTCGAAGAGGGAGAGGAAGGGCTGAGTATATTTCTTCTTCCTTTAAAGGAGGCGATGCCTTACGAATTTTCAAAAAATTAGAAGAAGATTTTTCGCTCTAATATAGTCGTGAAGTTTCATTGGTTTACTCAAATATTTTCGAAGAAATAGGCCCTAGAACCATGGCAATTGATGCTGCGGCCTATACAACCGAAGAACTTTGTGCCTCGTTTCCTCGAAACTAACTTTAATTATCCGGCCGTCAAAATTGTGACCGAATTATTTAACCAATTTACTTGAACTAAATTGTATCTTATAGACAATTTTCTATTAAACTGTGTSATGGTGCGCTTTTCCGAGAAAAATGTCATTTTGATAGTTGTTTAAATATTTCATTATCGAAAAACACAGGTAAAAATGGCACTTTTTACAAATACCTGGTCTACATCCCCGATTTTTCGAAATTCTCAAAAACCTCTACTATGCACTTCATAAACGCTTCCAGATTAAAAATAAATTTACTTTTTTCGTTTCGGATAGAAGCCTAGCCAGGAAGTTGACGACCGCAAAAAATTTTCAATCAACGGAATCGTTGATATTTCCGCCCCTTTTTTTTTTACATAAAATAATTTTTATTTTGTAGTTCAATAATACCTCTTAATATATATGCAAAAAAAATTGGATGTAATCTATTTCTATTCTATCATAATTGGAAAAAATTACCTTTATTGACGGCACTAAAGGTAAAGGTCTTCTTCTTAGAAGACACAACTGTGGTCAGGAAGCCCTCAGAGCCCCTCTCTTCCTCTTAAAAGTAGAAGTCACCAATCTCTGCATTTTCTCTTATTCAAAGAGTAATAGAGCCAACGATGCGAGTTTAAACCAAGAAATAAATCGATATTTCAACCAAAGTCTGTTAATAATTACACTTTGAACATTGCAGTGCATGACTCGGGCTTTAGAAAACTTTAAATTCTTTATATAAGTAACTGATAGTTTGTTGTTGGATTTCTCAACTAAAAAGAAAGCATGTAACGGTTGCTCTTGCGTGACTGCTGAAGGCCATTTGCACCTGCAATTACACTTCACCGACCCGRCACGCACATGAATACATATACATATGTATCTACAATTGGTATTCAAGAGGAATATTTTTACTTGTATTTATGTAAGCAGGAACTATAGTAGCAAGCGGTATGTATAAATATTAGARCGSGTCGATTTACTGTAAACGGAAAAAGTGAAAGTATCGCAGAAATGTTTTACGGATCATTCTGAGCAACTTTCTATAAGGAACTGTGGGTCTAAACCCGGTTTCTGGCCTGCTATTTGCAAGAAAAATTKTATGAAATGGAATTTAATTCTATTGATCAATTGTTGGAATCGGCAAGATCCGACAACTATATCGCATATCTTCCATACAACAAATTCAARTTCAGATTTTTTAAACTTCGCCTTCAAAATCGCTGGCTCCAAACCGGCTTTAGGCCCATAGTCCCTCAAGCAAAGTAGTTCAGAATGATTCGTGGAACATTTTCCTAAGCTACTTTATTGAAAAAATCGACTCGTTCTAATGTATATACCTATATACATACATACTTRTATAAATAATACAGATATTGTTAAGTAACGCTACGGTAAGCTGAGCACCACCAGCGTGTTGAACGAAAATTTTGCTCTGTCATATTGTTAATTAGTAAAGTGCAGCATTTCATAATCTAACGCAAGAGGAAGGTAGGAGAAATGTGTTTGAATAAGAAAAAAGCTGCAACAGCAAAGTTTCATAATTTATCAAATAATAATGCTGTTACACGTACATAACCTTAAATAAAAATATATTTTTTTTATTTTTGTTCTCGAAGCACCTTGACTTATGCATACACACATACTTAAACACGTATTTCCGCATGTACACACATCAATTATCACAAATGAAAAGCGCCGCAAAAACAGCAACAAATCATTTTCAGAACAGCAAATAAACCGCTTTAATAAAATACTTTATTTTCACGGCGTAATTCGTTTGCCAACAACTAAGTGGCGCGCGTTTCAACAATAAACTTCAAATAGCAGGGGAGTTTAATTGGGCACCATAAAATTAAGAAGCGAATTAATTTTAATAAAATAATATTTTTTATTTACATGTATATAAATATATAAGTATGCATATATATATATATATAAAGCGTATTTGCTTTTAATAAGTAAATGGGCAACGCAAAACGCAGGAAAATCATAAAAAATTAAATGATAAAACCACTTTGCACGCATCATCGCCTCAGCAGCCTGKTGGCTCGGAATTAAATGAAGTGGATGGAGCAGTTGATTGTCCGCTTTTGGCTTGTTGCATCGTAAAAAAACTTTATGACTGTCTCTTATACACATCTAGATGTAATTAAGAGACAGGGATGGAGCAGTTGATTGTCCGCTTTTGGCTTGTTGCATCGTAAAAAAACTTTATGAGCAAATAAAAAATAAATTAACTTCACACACTAGTGTATTATATGCGCTATACATGCATACATGCGTGTACCTATTTGTGGGTTTAAACTTTAAGTAAAATTCAAATTTCACTCATGCAACGTTTTCTAAGTGTTTGTGCGCATATATGTGAATGTAACTGTAATTAACACAATCTCAACCTCATTTCTCAATTATGACGCTCAAAAGTAGGCAACAAGTTTCTTCAAGCCTCGGTAGAAGTGGACATAACTGTAATACAAAAACACATTAAAGTCATGTATGCGTGTAGGTGTGTGCATAAGGCAAATTAAGTTAACTACTTTATGCTGCTGTAAAACTGCGGGCACCTATGCACATAGAGACATATTCAAATTAAAAGTACATACATATTTCGGAGGTCATGTGAGAACACCTTGAGCAGTTAAGGGCTATATCTACTTGTGACAATTCATCAGAAATTTTTAAATTAATCCGGTAAATTGCTTCAGAGAAACGGGCGGATTTGTAGGAAACTTTTAACTTATTGTAATAGACCCTCAAATGCTTAAACGCTTTTTCCTCGTTTTCAGAGTCGATGCGAAAAACTTTCTGAAACGGCTTGAAATTTTTGCACGATCTTCTTGTATTTCGATATACATATGTTAGGAAGTGATCAAAGGCATAAAATGTTTGATAATACATTCGATTCTTAAGCCAGTATGATATGTAAATTTTTTCACAAAGCCTCTCATTCCGGGCTTTCATCTTTAGTAATAACAAAAATGGCACCAAAACGGATCTGAGATAACTTAAAGCAGAAAAGGCTTCCTCAAAGCCACACACCTATTTATCAGAAGTCCCTTGGTAGMTCAGCTACGGTATCAGGAGAATCCAAAGATTTTCAAAACGAATAGCCGATTATGAAAGAACATGAAATTTTGTAAATGCAWATCTTACTTATTTATTAAAAAATTATATTCTCCAGCAAAAGTCACAAAAAGTCGCGTTTTTTCTGAAGTGCATATAACGGCTTAAATTAGTACGTTTACTTGTATTAGCCTTGCTATGACTTATTGTGTTTTATTCAAGATGGGAGATGTGCGAAAATTTTATAAAATAACTTGTATTTTTGTTTTAAAATTTACATTATTTTGTATTAACTTACTAACAGCAAAATTTCCTCAAATTCATCTTCATCCACTCGATGCCATTATACATTATTTAGCAACTCGTTCAACATTTTTGAAACTTTGTAACTTTTACATAATCAAACTTTTCTATACTTCCCTCCTTTCACTTCTCCATTGRCTTGTTATTTTTCTTTTAGATCAGCACTTTGAGTCTGGAAACATTTCCCTCGCACTTGATTAAGAAAGTTTGGACAAAAATCGATCCGCGCAAAGCATTTTTACAGGAAATTCATAAGTATATCTTACGACAAGAGGTGCGTTAGTAGATAATAGTTGCTTAAGAATGTGTGTGCGCGCTGTGTTTTGTGCTCRAGTATCTAAAGTTAATTGAATCTGWWATTAAAATTAAAACAGGTTAACAACGGAAATCAAAACAGACATAGAAACTGTTGAAAACGACAAAAAGTAGAGAATTCAACTGAACAAACTGGTTATCATTCAGCTTTTGATTACTTGTGATACACATAACGAAATTGTATAGGGTTTACTTTAAAGTTAAAAATTCAAGAAGT
>NW_017537160.1:73904-77087 GCF_001853355.1 Bactrocera latifrons
CTTTAAAAGAAAAAAATGCAAAGAAATGTATTTTCTCAACTCCTGTGCAGTTTAYTCTAAATGCGTATATAGCACTGTTRTAAYATACRTCTACAACCAAAATACAATAGTGTATATTAAAATATCTCATTCACTTTCCTAAGGCAAATCCGTTCCACTCACACCCGTCAATTCTAATAAAATCCAATGCAATACTCGTTTCTATTTGCTTTTATGTGCAGAAACTTTGGCCAGAAATTTATCCGGAGGTCATWCTGCTGGATTATCTCTTCAATGGCGAGCGTCAAATTAATGCCACTGTCGCCGTCTTAATTATATCGTGCATCATAGATCTGCAGGAGGATTTTCGGTATTACGTGAAACGTAACTTTCTGCGCTATCTGCTCAAGTAAGTGAATCGAAGGGGTGTCTTAGCATACCGAAGTGCATGTGAGCAGCTGATAAACGAAATTAGTTATAAAGTAGTTCATTAGATTGTGTCCACACGTAAGCACCAGCAGCCATATGGAAAGATAGCAGACTATGTAATGTAATGTTTATGTAGTCAGCATCACAAGCTCTTACACTTGGTATGTATATAACAATAATTAAGCTCAGTGGCGAAATTGRGACTTATGCCAAATGGCCGAAGACSGAGGAGTTACTTAGTTTGCTTGGCAAAATGTGTAAAGTTTTAGTGTTTGACCTTTTCGCTTGCCAAATGCCACTARCCACTGGTTAATCAACCACTAATTCGCCCACTCGTTACTTTTTTCTTWATATTGGTGGCTTTATTTTAATTCGGTTCTTACTTATTTGTGTGCTGTTTTATAGATCGCCTYTGGAACGCAAACGTCTGCAGTTGGAAATGGAGCCACCGGATTTTCCGCAGTTAATCATACGTGGTCCAGTGCCATATAAAGTAAATGTACAGTTAGCACGTAATCGTCTAGACCAACTTTTAATGGTAACACATCCCATTATAAGGGCACTCAACCAGCTGTGGCATCAGTTGTGAGTATAATAAGAGACAATATTTAAAGAAAAGTGAGGGAAATATGTACTCGAAATGAAAGTATTAGCAAAGCAGAACTCCTGTCGAGATGACGTAGAGATGGATAAAAAGGTTGCTTTTTAACCGTGAACAAAGATCTTTTATATTTAGGATATTTTCTTTAAATTTGAAACTTTTTGAACTATTTTCGATACTTCACCAAGTGGCCGATTTCACGGGTTCTAGAAAAACAACTATTTTTTGGGTCCTTTCTATTCATGGCACATCTGAGTCAATAAAGCGGTGATTTCGCAAAGTTACCCTGWTGTAAACCGTGCTCAAATCTGACCCCTCATTATTTTTGTCTTTTACTGATGCATCAATCGATTTAATCCATAAAAATGAAAACGGATTTCTTAGCTCATCTACTTCCGAAATTTCTTTACTTGTTTGTCAGTAGTGCATATGTTATATTTTATCTATGTAAACAATATTRTGCCCATAGATACAACGATCTGGTTGTCATCGATGTTTCGAAGATCTTCTTGCGCGATCAACCCATGACAGCCGATGAAATGATTAGTTTTGTCGACGAGAGCTGTGAGGTTATACGCGATGTGAGTATAAAATCGACTACAAAGCAAAGAAATTAAAAACAAAAACGAAAACATCACACCAATGTAGTTACTGTTGAATGACTGGCTGCCGCGCTGTGCCGACTTGGTGGATGTTATGCGTCGTACCTGGAAGGATYTGGTGCCAATGAATCAGCGATATGGTGGACGCGCTGCCGTGCTCTTCAACTGCGTACATGCGCTCATGTCGCATCACTTGGAGGGCCTGATAACGCGTAGCATTTCTGTGCTCTACACCAACCTAACGAGATATGAGGTGAGTGTTTTGTTGTTTTGAAAGCTAAAGATACTTAGCCTTATTACCATTATTAAATCTTTCAGGAGGGCAACGACATCGAACGCTATCAAATGTACGATAAGAAGCTGCAACGTCGTCCGCTGATGACATTGATTTTCTCCGTGGTCGGTGCGCATTTTGATGATCGCACCGATGATCGCGATGACACTACACCGATCTATAAATACGATGAGGAGGACGACGCGAGTCCATTTTATAGACGTCCTAGTATTTCATTCGAATTGGTTTGTAATKATTTGATGAGTAAAATTTTATTATTTTATGCTAGCTTTTGCTTTGCAGAGTCAACCTGAACTGGATCCAACTTGCGAATTCGTGATGAAAAATGAAGGAAAACTTTTCGGTTTTCCATACATAAGTGAGCTGCCAGAGTTGTTTACTCATATATTCAAGAAAATATTACGTGTTGGCTACCACATACCTCGTTTGGAATACTTCATGTCGAGAGGTAAGCACATACCTTTTCACATAGAAGAGTAGGGTATGGACTCCAAAGAAAGAAGTGACCTCAAATTCATATATATCTCAAGCGGAAGTGTGTTTGTTACTGACTCAAATATTTTATTAAAGATTTTACTCGAATTACATCCCTTGCATAATTTATATTTGATTTTACTTAGACGAAAGCACCTTCGGTTATTTGCATGTCGTCGATGAGTCGCATTGTGATATGAAGCGTTTGTATAAAAATGTGCACAGAATTGTCGAGAATAACTGGAGTGGTCTGCGTGTCTATTTGTATCCAATTTTCAAATACTATTCTTCATTATTCACAAAGAAAATGATGCCGATCGTCGAGAAGTTGTTCACTCAAAACATTGTTCCTGAATTGGTGGTAAGTACTTACATACTTGAATTTTGGTATTTTTTGGGGATTCTGATTTTYTACATCTTTGCGATTCCGAGCATATAGATAGAAGTAACTGTTAATATTATAATTTTGAGCTTTACTCCTATTAATGTAATGAAAAATGGAAATTGACATTGAAAAACTCTCATAATTGTTTATAAAAACATGACCCTAAAGGTTTTAGCGTCATCCATCCATGATTTGTRTGGCCTGAACAGGGTATATTAAATACATATGACAAGTAATCCCCCAGTTTTTGAGAAAGTTTTTCTTATAAAGCTGCTAATTTATATATAGCTCGTCAAAATCAAGCTCTTAATGAAAAAGTATTTTATTTCGCAAGATATCTTCAAGAATTTGGAGATAGTTTTTTCCAAGGCAATACTTCCACCCAATAAATTCTTTAGATCTGAGAAATATGGTGTGA
>NW_017537160.1:77929-124404 GCF_001853355.1 Bactrocera latifrons
GCATAAAGCTGGCATACAAAATAACCGATCAAAACCAACACAATTTTCTTTTTTTATACCCTTCTAAGCACCTATGAAGGGTATTATAATTATATTACACCATCTATCGGCTATATATGTGTTCCAAAGTGAACTCAAGCATGCTTTTCGATAGAGAGCAATACATCAGGGGCTTATTTACTTTATGTATATGCGTATACTCGAATATTTAAGTGTATGCGAATTTATATTGAATCAAGCTGATTTGTTCTGAGCTCCCTCAACATTTCTTCAAAGTTTCTTCAAAACCCGGTAATTCATGTTTCAGTAGTTTCTCTTATCATATGCACCTATATTCAAAAGCTATTTACTCTAATTAGTGACTAATTAAGTTACAAACTGCAATAATAATATAATGAAATGATAATAATTCTGAAATATTTAAAATTCATAAACACACATAAATGGCTACAAGCTCTGCACAGCTCAACCCTTTCGCTGGCTGAAATAGTTCAAAGAACTTTACTCATAAAATTACACCGTTATATGAATCTGAATTGGGCTTGCGGCGCAACCGAATCACACTGATTTAAGTTTCATGTTAAATCATCGACTTTGAACGGCAATGAGTGACATTAATTATATTTTCATCAGAATATTAAACATTAAGTTATCAAGTTTCAGCATATTTTTGTATTATTTGAACATTATGATTTTATACCTTTTTCATTTTTAATTTTTTTTTTTTTTTCGTTTTGCCTTTTGCTGCAAACTGACACTGCAAATTCTATAAATTGATGCATAATGAGATTTTCAAAAAGATAACAAGATTGACGATAATGATAGCGCTTATGAAATTTACTGATGAACATATTGACAATGACTATGATGAGCTCATTATGCATTCATATTTGGGAAAATAAAGTAAAATAAAATAAATTGCAAAAAAAGGAAATTATTCAGCAACCAGCTCACATGTTGCAGACATACATATGTATATGTATAGCAGCCGAATACTTGCGCGGGTGTAGCAACAGTTGCTGCACTGCTGAAATTTGCTCGCGCTCACAAATGTGTGCTATACACTTATACATATATGTAAATATGTAATTTATGCATGTAGTATGTGGAAGTTGTGCAATTTTGTACGGCGAACTCTGCTGAATTTCGCTGCAGGAAAACTAAATTAATTATTATACTTTTATTTGATTAAATTCATTGATGCGTAGGATTAAAATTAAATTTTATTATGACGCACTACCTAACACTTTGAGACTCATCAGCGAGTGTAGCTTTTCGATGGTAATTGGTTGACGCGTTGCAACGCCAACGAATTTATTTGCGCATACACACATACACACACACGCGGCAGAGTAAGGACGTTCAACTTGCGATTGCATTTAAAGACTCAAAATCATATTACTGGTTCAAGTGTCGGAAGATAAGACAATATTTTTCACAGGTGGCGACGTTATATTTCACTAGTAACTAAACTCCATTCGCGAAACTCTGAAAAGTAGCGTGTAGCGAATTGAACAAACAACTGCTGTAAAAGACAAGTCGACATAGAGAGAAAAGAGCACATTTTTAAATTATATTGCAAATCCAATGTTTGCTATTCGACTGAACAACTTTGTTGTTGGCTTTCATATGTTAATTTTTTGACGACAGAGCATTTTTGAAATATAGCGAGCTTCGATGTGGCGAATCGAATATGTCATTACTTGTACGATCTGATCTGTGAATGCATTTTTGTTCCTATCACACAGCTCTACAAAAATTAAATACATTGGCGATATATTACCATCTGACCAAATATGACACGGACTAGTCCAATCTACCTGCGTACGCAAACCTAATAATTATATTTTTTTCTGGATTTGCGCAACCTTTATTATACCCGTAGGAGGTTTTTTATTTGCGACACGAAAAGTTTATCTGGCTAATATGTTTGAATTTTGTGTTGTGGAGGCTACATTATGATGAAATCATCGACAACTTGGTAATAGCGATAACATCGAATAAGTTAAACATACAGTGAAAATGTACTTTTTTTTTTTTTGACCGAGCCAAATTTGACCAACCTTATATAACGACTGCGATAAAGCATTCAATATTGATCATTATGGGTTTTAAACACGACAGTACGGTATCAATGATTATCTTAGAGCAAAACGAGTGATACTGATATATATTGAATTGAGCTGAACTGATCTCCTCAGTTTCCCGAAGTGGAATCGAGTTCTCGTTATAGTTTCAATTCCCATTCCGATTGTACAATCAATATTTTTCCACTTTCCTTACTGAATACTATTATACTAAATACTATTTATAAAATATAAGTTCACAATAACTTCATTAATGGCACAAAGCCTGTAAATCTACGCTGGTTAAAAGTCTATGTAACGAAGAGGAGTACGAAAGTATTTAGTTACTGCAGTGCAGCTAGCAAAAAATTAATGGTTAATATTTCAATTTGGCAYACAACGTCGTTGTAAGCAAATTTACTCACTGAAAAATAGCATGTTGATTATGTGTCGCAAATGTGTGAGTGTCATGTTTTAATATAAAAAATCAACATATCAAAAAAGCAGGTGATTATTYGGYGAAKKATTCCCTGCAGCAACTTCATGAGAMTAAAGCGAGAGGATAGAGTYCTTGCCCTAAMTGTTTCATAAATAGCTACCATCGGTTGRCCATCTGCTAAATATGGTTAAGACCTTTCTGTAGAAGTTGAAATAGGGTGATCCATTCGAGGTGCTCTACTTATTTAAAGACCACTATAAACCGTTGTTTGTTCTGTTTGAAATGTCAACTCTTGAATCTCTTCAGGTTGCTCGTCGAGGAATAATATTTGGCTGCAAAACGTCAGATGTTCTTAGAACTTTTCACATTGAGCGAAGTGATATCGCTTGGAAGGTCGAGCGGTTTCAGTTCTTCCGCAAGCCATGTTTTCCTTGCTTTCAGTTCAAATCTCGGCATAAACTGCACCAAATCTTTCCATGCGTCAGTCGGCAAATGGGGCCGAATCGACTCTTCACGGTCTCCGTGTACACTTTCAAAAATAACTTGATATTGCAAAAAGTACCTCTGTTTGGATCACCCGTTATTTTCTTTGAGACCAAGGTTTACTAGGTAATAATAAGTGGAGTCTTATCATAATACTGTATAATTCACGACAACATACTACTGCGYCCAAAAAAAAAAGTTGAGAGGATTGTCGTGATGTGGTTCACCATGAATTCCTTCCTTATTTGAGCATTATGCGTCGTTTGTGTCAATCTATTCGTCTAAAACGGCCAGTACACAGGTATATACTGCGACTTTTTTGTCAAGAACTCGTTCGTTTTTCATATCGTTCCACAGCCACGAAAAATATTCACTTGTCGATAGTAATAAGTCATTATTAAGGTCCTCTTTTGTTTTAAATCGTATTTAAGCTCTATTAATTTTTTATTTACCTATATCTGCCTCTTCCACATAGCTCGTTGAAGATCTAATGAAACGTTTGATGGGCATCATACACAGCACATACATATTGCGCGACTTCATACCGCTGAACCTATTCATGGTGGACAATCGGCATGTGAAGAACGCCATCGTAATGCTAGTGCAGCAAGTTTACGACTTCATAATAGACTATTACAAGGCAGTTAATATAAATGAGAATCGAGCGTAAGTGAGAAATGCTAATTGTAAAGTATAGTTACAATTATTACATATAATCACGTAGATATTTGTAAAAGTTGCATGCATTACATTGAAATTACTTGCTGCTTCSTCCACCTGCATTAAATAGGAAAAGTGTTTATTTCACTTGTTTGTTGTAGTATTTGTGATGCTCTGGAGGAAATGTCGATGAAGGCTGGCGAACGCCCCGAAGAGACACCAGAAGTGGTCGCCTTACAGAACTACTTAAGCGAGTGTCGTGATGAGAAAATATTTGCAATAAAAGATGAAATCAAAATAGTGTCGCGCCGTGTGATTTTCCTGCTAACACATACAATATTGGATAGTAAGTGCAACGCGATAGTGTTTGTATGGCCATTAGGGTGGTAATATAACAGTGGAAGGAGAATGTTAAAGGTTTAATTATGTTATGAGAAAAAATTTTGTCCAGAATCTGAACTATTTTTGACTATTTTTTATTAGGTGGTAAGCCATAGCTGCTTTCGGGTCAGTATACCCCTGAATGATTATTAATCTCTCTGCTTTGCAAAGATAAACACTTGAAAGCAGATGTGAAAGGGRCGGAGCTATTAGAGAAGGTGGTCAATGGAGGTTTTTGGGAGAATGTTAGTGGGAGATAAAGGTTTCAATGCCACTGTGGCGATTGTGTTTTTCAAAAAGCGATCTTCTAAAGCTAAGTGCAACAGTAAGTATTTACTCCATTTGCAACAGAGTTTCAAGTTAACTTAGCCAGTTCATCTGCGGCCGTACGATTCTTCTGACCTTTGGATAAAATCATGTTAAATTTCAGTTCTTGATGTGCGATCAAAGAKAGTGAGCTGGAGTAGACTTAGACTGCAAGCTTCTAACTGTARTGGCAACTATACAAGGCTTAAAATTTTGAACTGCGAAGAGCTTGTAAAAATTACAATCCTTTATWTATTGTGTCACCCTAATGTGCAGTTGTAAGCTGGTTGCATGCATATACCATATACATGTGTATACACATACATAAATAGTTTTCTAAACAAGCTTAAACCATCAACTTTATATGTGCTAGCGCTGCACAAAAAGTTTGCACTAACTTTAACTCCTTTTTCCATTGAAGTTGTACAAAGTTGTTCACAACACATTGATATCCTTCAGTTACAAAGGCTGGCCCGTGGCACTCGATACTAAAAGCAAATTATAAAAGTTTAATTTAGTTAGTGATTACGAAGTTGACACTATCAGTTGAGGAAAGCGGGCGGGTCGGTTGAGGTAGAGCGTTTGTGTTGTCATTATAAATGTTTTTTAATGTTAACTGCATATGAGCTAACGGCGCATGTGCACACTTTAAAAGCGATATGATTGTATCGACCGAAGTACCATGTTTTTGAGAAACATGCCTTCGAGATCTAATTAATTAGCTTGACGAGCACCGATAACAAAGTTGTGGGTGCTTTTCAAAGCTATTGACAATATTCACATGTAGCCAAAGACTGGTAGTGGCCTTTGCCGTTGCAAGTTGTATAACAAAACTCAAACTATTCAACAGGTGATCACATCCATCTCAATTCACGCACCTTCATTTTGCCCGGAGAACTCGAGGAAGTATTGGATTTGAGCGCCGCTCGTCTGAATGTGGTGCGCGAGAACTTGGAGATGGCGTTGCGGTGCGTTTTTAGTTCTTACCTTAACACGAGCAAATGCAAAGCCAAACACACACATACACACACGAACAAACATACAGAGTTGCATTTGCTCTGCTAATTAAAGATTTCCAACAACCGTACGCTTTTGCACAAATTCTTATACATACAGCCAAACATCCACACACACGCACATATGCCCATACAATTGCTGGAAATCTATTTCATTAGCGCGAGTTCGTATTGTCTCATCTCTTCTCTTTTCCCCGCTAATCATTTCCTATCTCCACACACATGTGCAGTGAGCGYCGCAAAAAGTTCGAAGAGTTCATTTTGTATGAGAAACGTCGCATGGATGGTTTTCGTGTGAAGGAAACGCGCGAAGTTATGTCACTCGAAGAGCTCAAGGAACGTGTCGATACCATTGACGAGCTCTACGAAATAATTGAGGTGAGTTGTGCTACAATATACAGTTGTGTTGTTAATTTAAACTTCTTTCAAGTCATGATACAATACGTGGCTTAAGGTCACTCCAATCTTTCTGTGTATTATTCGAAATAAATAAAAGGAAGTTCCTCATAAAAGACATTTCATTTCTAGTTGGTTAACATTGTCTCCACCTCAAATAGCAGAATAAAAAATAAAAACGTTATCGGCTATTCGAAGAGGGTAGACATAGAAATAACTTTTTCTTTAACTTTTATCGGCCAATAAAAAACACTTGAGGGACTGATGAACACTACGCCAACGGCGAAGTTCACCCTTCAACTGGAGTAGGATTTTTAGGAAGCCACTCTCTTATCAAAGTTAATGCTATAAGATTGAAAATGTTTAGCGATGCCAGCTGCAAGAGCTGYATCGAAGAAGACTAATTGATATGATCTCAACAATTCCTTCTCGAATGTCACGCATTGCCGAATCGAAGATAAAATACCTCGGAATTCATAAAGTATTTATATATGAAGATTTGTAAGAATCCTCAAGGCGCTTGGTCCAGAGCTAATATCTAACTATAGGACTTTTTATGTGGCTTTACAGAGGACAGAACATAGCAATGTAAGTGTCCCGCTATCTTAGGGAATCAGGCAACTAACCTAACCCAGTATCCCACCATTTTCTCATTTTGAAAAATAGAACGAATAACAAAATTACTAAATTAAGCCTTCTAAAAAAATTGGGTCTTTGTATACCTGCTCACTAAGAGCAGCTTTTGAGCGCCTCTCGGATTTGTTTCAAAAGTTTACTGCATGGTAAATTTATTTTCAAAGCTTAGGTTCCTTAATCTTAGATTAATATGGTTAATTATGATAGCCTTCAATCAGAAAACTTCTTTCCATTACTAGASGTATAGGTTAGAAATATTTTACGCCTCCAATGGAAAACCTCCCTCTATTATTTTAAGGCTTGACTCTTCAAATTCTGARTAATTGATCTTGTAAGAGTATTCTCCTTTCATTCAATAGACCGCAAAAGTATTGCTTCTATAAATTAAGTAATCATTTGGATGTGAAATACAAAGCTGCTTCTTAAGTCTATGAACTTGCATCATGAACTATATTTTACTTTACAGAGCATGAGTCGTGAAGCCAGAGCCATAAATGTGGAGGAGCAGTTATTACAAATAGATATATCGCCGTTCCCGGTGCTTGCCGAAATCATTGAAAAAATGGAACCAATCGAAAAGTTATGGAAGACAGCTTWCGAATTCGAAAAGGATTATCAAATTTGGTAAATATTGCTGAAAAAATGTATTTCTATTAAATTTTATATTTAAATAATTGCAAATTCCTACTGAAGGATGTATGGAGAATTCCAATGCCTTGATGCAGACGCCATACGAGAGGAAGTTGAGAGTATGCATCGTGTAAGTACCCATATTACTCCACTAAACTAACGTAAAATGTTGCCTTATCCTGTTTCATTGCCCTTATTAGAATCATARCACAAAATTCATGCTTTACTCTYACTATAGATCGTCTACAAACTATCCCGTCAGCTGGCCAACAATCCGGCCGCTCGCCGCGCGGCTGAGCAGATGCGGATTAAGGTCGAGAAATTCCGTGCGTATCTGCCGGTGCTGGACGCCATCTGCCGTCAAGGTTTGACAGAAAGACATTGGAAACAAATATCGGAWCATTTGGGTGGCGAATGCAATCCACAACTATATCCCACACTCAAAGACATGATCGACGCGAATATAATGAGCATATTACARCAGCTGGAGGAGATATCGAATGCGGCTGGCAAGGAATTCGAATTAAATTCAGCGCTCGACGCCATGCAAGCCGATTGGAAGGAAGTCGCTTTCGAAGTATTACAATATCGGGACTCAGATACGCACATACTCTCTGCGCTGGACGATATACAAACACTATTGGACGATCATATTATGCGTACGCAGGCAATGAAACGTTCACCATTCATTGTGGCTTTGGGTTCTAAGGCGGATGATTGGGARGCTAAACTTCTGCTGATACAAAATATTATCGATGCTTGGACACAAGTGCAGGTGACTTGGATGTATTTGGAGCCGATCTTCAGCTCCGAGGATATTATGCGACAAATGCCGGTAGAGGGACGCAATTTTAAATCGGTAATCAAGTTTAGAAAACAAATATTTTCCCATCATTTGAAGAGTTKCTTCTATTATGGTATGATTGTATAAATCTTGCTTTTAGGTCGATAAAACTTGGCGTAAAATCATGAAGCATACCTGCCAAAATTTGAATGTCATCGTGGCCACTGAGTATCCCAATATGTTAGAGACCTTTTTGAAGGCCGTCGAAGATCTCGAAACGGTGCAAAAAGGTCTGAATACATATCTCGAGCAGAAGCGTTTGTTCTTTGCGCGTTTCTTCTTCTTGTCTAATGATGAATTACTGGAGATTCTTTCTGAAACAAAAGACCCGCTACGAGTACAACCGCATTTACGAAAGTGTTTCGAGGGTGTAAGTACTTGGCTCTGGCAGGTAGTTTGCTTGAAGGTATACATATGCCTTAAATTTTATAGATTGCGCGCCTCACTTTCGATGACTCCATGGAAATAACTGAAATGATTTCGGACGAGGATGAACAAGTGTTATTGGTGCGTAAGATYAATCCAGCATTGGCGAATGTAAGTAAAGTACTTTTGTTCTATGTTGCTGAATCGATAAAATAATGTTAAAAGTCGTCTTTACAACTTTTCCATGACGTCGGATTAGTTCCACTCTTATTTGATCTCTTGCGCTCTTTTGGCGTCATCGAAATAATATCTTTGATACGCTTGAACGATACATTCAATCGTTTAAAAAGCAAATTGCATTTTCAAACTCTCTTTTCTAGGGCTTGGTGGAGATTTGGCTGAAGGAAGTCGAAAATGTTATGCTGGCAAGTGTACTGGAGCAGATGAAACTAGCCTGGGAAGACTACTTCCTGGTCGAYCGCATAATTTGGGTAACGTCATGGCCAGGACAAGTAGTTCAGAGTATTTCTTGCATGGCTTGGACTTTCGAGGTAAGTTACCTGGGTTACTTTGTTACCTGGGTCTTTTATTTATAAGCTTCCACATAAAGTGAGCTCAAATATTTGTTTACCGAAGCTTTTCAGATCAAGTTAAGTAATACCATTTAATGTATTGTAATTGAATAGGTATTTATTGCCTCTCTGACAATTTCAGTCCGTTATATTCAAAATAAGATTGTAAATTTTTGATTTTTGGAGCAACTTCTTTCTTAGGTTGAGGAAGCTTTCAGCAAAAACGCTATCCCGGCATATYTGGAGAAATRTAACTCGCAAATCAGCGAGCTGGTACAGTTAGTGCGAACTGATTTGGCAACAGGTACACGCCTCACCATCGAAGCTYTGATTGTGCTGGACGTGCATGGTAAGTTAAGAGAAGRAAACGGCAGGGGCCAATCAAATAATGCATAATGAATCATCTTCAACTATTTAATTTGTAGCACGTGATGTTGTCAAGTATTTGATTGATGTGAATGTGGAAAATATCACGGAATTCGATTGGATCTCCCAATTACGTTACTATTGGCGCGAAACCGACAGTAATGATTTGAAAAACGTTCGTGAAATTAAATTGAACACACTTCTTTTCAGAGGGTGAAGAGTGGGTTTGTGTTAGCATGGTAGTTACAGATGTTAAATATGGCATGGAATATTTGGGCAACAATCCACGCTTGGTCGTTACGCCGCTAACTGATCGTTGCTACAGGTAATTTTAAAGAATAGATGCCAATGAATCCGGTTTAAATCATCTTGTTATAAGTWGTTGCTGGCTCGATTTTGTTTCATCAAATAATAAATAGCTAGATGAAAAGATGATTTGTTAAATTCAATTATAAAGCTATCCGCTTTCTCTCTTTACCTTTGCCTTTAAGTGTATTAATTGATAGAACGGTGTTTTCAAAAACCATACATTTTTCAGGGGAGGGGAGGGATATGCGATGAAAATGTTTACAGTCAACACAAGGCTTTCTGTTGCTTCTTCTGTAAAATCTRTATCACGAATAAATAAATATGTAGGTACTTACATAAAATGGTATAAAAAATAAATCCTAGGGCTAATGACATCACTTAGTCACTTACAAATACTCACCATAGCGAAACCCAAAGTCCTTTTAGTGCCTTTAGAGTTAACGTTTTYTATATTAAACCAAATAAATCATTATTTGACAGTAACAGCAACCATACTCATATACTTCCATACAAGTGTAATAGCTTTAAGTAACCATGAGCACTAAATGGACATTCCGATAGGAGAAGCCATTTTGGTCCTCGAATTTCTTCACTCCATGTTCAATTGTTTGCTAAACAACAAATGGAGATTACTCCACCCTCTGCCATGTTATTTAAATTCCCTCAAATACTACTMTGCCAAACATACCACAATCGCTGACTCGACATTTCTTCCGCAGAACGCTGATGGGCGCATTAAAATTGTGCTTAGGTGGCGCACCAGAAGGACCAGCAGGTACGGGCAAAACRGAGACCTGCAAAGACTTGGCGAAGGCTGTGGCGAAAAAATGTGTAGTATTTAACTGCTCGGATGGCTTGGATTACAAAGCATTGGGCAAATTTTTCAAGGTAAGGAATCATCAGTAGACAAAAGACAAAACATAATTTTTTTATAAACAAAAATGTGTTATTTATTCGTTGCTTAAAAATTCGCTGAGGTAGTCAATGAAATGGGGTCTTAACTTGTACTATACATTTAGGAAGGTTATATTCGGGCAAAATGTGGACTTAAACGCGACGTTTACGGTATTTCAGGCGACGCTGTGTCTTGTAACGGTAACCATCATCAGCCAAAACGGCGGATTCTTGTGGCTCAACAAAGACTTGTTGCTCAACAATGGCTACGGGAGCGCTGGCAGCTGGAGGCAAGTACTCGTTGGAAGGCAATTCACTAACATCACGACGGTGGCGGTATTTACGACGACGGACGGTCTTGTAACGGTAGCCATCATCAGCAAAGACGGCGGACTCTTGTGGGATATCAACAATTTGTGGTTCGACAACAGCGACGGGTGCGCTGGCAACAGCAACTGGTGGCAAGTATTCGTTGGATGGGAGTTCGTTGACATCACGACGATGACGGTATTTCAAGCGGCGWACGGTCTTGTAACGGTAACCATCATCAGCCAAAACGGCGGATTCTTGTGGTGCTTCAAAAACAACTGATTCTTGGGCAACAGCGACCGGGGGCAAGTATTCGTTGGAAGGCAATTCGCTAACATCACGGCGGTGACGGTACTTACGACGACGAATAGTCTTGTAACGGTAACCATCATCAGCTAAGACGGCGGATTCTTGTGGCTCAACAAAGACTTGTTGCTCAGCAACAGCTACAGGAGCGCTGGCAGCTGGAGGCAAGTACTCGTTGGAAGGTAATTCGCTAACATCACGACGATGACGGTATTTCAAGCGACGTACGATCTTGTAACGATAACCATCGTCAGCCAAGACTGCGGATTCTTGAGGAGCTTCATAAACAGCTTGTTCTTGGGCAACAGCAACTGGTGGCAAGTATTCGTTGGATGGGAGTTCGTTAACATCACGACGGTGACGGTATTTRCGACGACGGACGGTTTTGTAACGGTAACCATCATCAGCCAAGACGGCGGACTCCTGTGGGATATCGACAATTTGTGGTTCAACAACAGCAACGGGTGCGCTGGCAACAGCAACTGGTGGCAAGTATTCGTTGGATGGGAGTTCGTTAACATCACGACGGTGACGGTATTTCAAGCGGCGGACGGTTTTGTAACGGTATCCATCATCAGCAAGGACGGCGGCTTCCTGGGGCTCTACGGCAACTTGCTCAAATGCAACCGCTTCGGTTGGCGGCAAGTAGTCATTACTGGGCACTTCAACGGCGGCCACAACCGCGATAACGGCAAATAACGCGACGAATAATTTCATTTTGTTGCCAATAACTCGTTAGCGAAGTTAAGACCGTTGCGAATGAGTTAATCTGCGAGAATGATGTTCTTGGACCTTCGCCGAATGTATTTATACGAAAAACTCTGCTGCATCGCTTTGTGAAAAACTCATCACTTTTGCTGCTACCACCAACTAAGTATGCTAAAAAGTGAACTGTTCGCAAAAAATATACAAAAAGAGAAAAAAAAACAAAGAGACAATAGAAATCTTCGAACAATCGCCGGTGAATAGAGTGTCGACATTACTATGGTTCTATTTTTGCTTGATCTTCGCAACTGACGCTTAATATATTCCGCATTCATTTAATCCAATTGTATTTTTTATTATTATTATTTCTTTTTTTGCGTGGACGAGTGAGCGTTTCCCTAACATTCACATTCACTGACAAAAAATACAAAAAAGTCTCTAAAACATTGTGTTCGCGATGGCCAAGCGTTTAGGGCCGAAGCGCTCAGCGAAGCTGGCYGCAACTTGTTTTAATTGATAACCAATTTGGACGGCAAGATAAATTAACCTCGCCTTAAGTGCTCCGCTAACGCGCAAACCGCCCGATCGCTAACGTTTTATTTATAGCCACAGTCTAAATTCAAGAGACACTCTGGTGCCACTCGAACGCCTCGGTGTCTTGAAACACTTCTCGCCTAACGGGTAACACTCAAAGCATTTCTCTTCGYCGTATTCGGTTTACGGCACCATCTGTTGCGCTACCTCTACCATTGCCTAGCTGCTGCCAGTTCGCCGCTTCACTGCTTCACCTTCTTTCATGAATAGGTCATTAACCAAATAAAGAAAAATGTAGATGTGATAAATCAAATGACTAAATATCAGATGCTCCAACTATTTCCACTCCACGTGGGCCCGTGTTCAAACTGGCATCTGTAGTCGCCGCAATTTATTGGTACGCGTGCTACTTTAGAAAGTGGGAGTCTTCGTTGAACCACAGCGGCCGCACCGCAAGCGCCTGTAGTGTCGACGAATAAGTTACACGCGCCCCAACCGCAGAGCATCTGGCGGCCGCCACATTGGCTAGCTCTTTAGGTGGGTCGCCGGCCGCACGTGTGTTGATAGCACAGAAATTAATGATATTCTTTAACTGAGAATAGCGCTACTACGAAGATGTTTAAAGAAATTTCGATAATTAACCCTGAATCAAGAAGTTTGCCTACATGAACCAGTCGCATTATCTACAAATCTGCGTATGTACTACATAAGATTTTGGTAGTGGGAATGGACGGCTGAACGTGAAGGGTTAATGAGGTTCAAGGTAAATTATTCATACTTATGGATTTATTTAAGTTCAAATATTATAAAATTATGGCAGGGAAATTCTTGCCTTCATTGCCTTCATTGCCTCACACTCACTAAGATTTCTACATTTCAAATAATTAAAGGAAGCATGTTTTCAGTATTTGAACCAAATTTCGAAGTGGGTACCAAAGACAGATCGTTAGCTTGGTGAATACACCAGTGTGCGTAAATTGATATGAGCACGCGTCAGTGCTATAAATAAATATAATTAGTATGTGTTGATTTCGTGAAATTGGGGCGAAGTGCTTCACTTAAAATATTAGTTTCGAAAGTGTGCTTTGATTTATTACCTATTTTTTGTTGATTCGTTATATTTAAAATTCGGATTATTTACAAATTTGAACACTTAAAAATTTATAGAAATTCGCCTACGCTGCTTTGATAGTTCAAGACAATTAATTGTATGATTTTAGAACGGAACTGCTCTCAAGAAATATTGCCCCTGCGTAATATAAAACATTCTAAATAAAGAACGAAACTTGATTAATATACAGTATTTTAAATGGAAGTAATTTAGGTTTTTAAGAGCATTATCTCGACTGGTTGCCCTTTATTTTTAGTATAAACTATCTGGTTTAGAGTGACAATAATTTGTGTTCTTGCAGCTTTTATATTTCTGATTGATGTTCCAATCTAATTAAACCAGAATTAAATCTAAAAAAATAACAAAATTTTACAGTGAGTTCAATGAAATAAACACAGGGACAAATGACCAGAAGAAATATTCGTTATGTCGAACATTTGGGCGTTGTAGGACAAGAGGACCGATTTCATTATTATAAAATCTTTACACCGGATTTAGGGGGATATTAGAAGTGCTGAACGGATTTTCTCATTATTTTCATTAAAAAAAATATAGTGATTAAACTCATTAATATATCGCAAAAGTTTATTAGTATATTCGTTATAGAGCCAGCAACTTATTTTTACCTTGAAGACATGTATGCTATTTTACGATTCCGACCATTTTCAGAAAAGGGGTGCGTTATTTCGAAAATGCATTGATATTAACCAGAACACAATTTTTATTGACATACTAAATACCAGTAATCCCTATAACGTATCAGCTGACCTAACTTAACCTATGTAAATTGTTTTTATCAGCAAAAGGATTACAAATCTACACACAGGCATCTGCACACTGATGAGGTTTTGCCCAGACTAATCCATATAAACTGCTCACGAAAATCGAATCGATATAACTTTTTCCTAAATCGGTCAAGTTCAAAGTGTGTTCATATGTTAATTAGTGTGAGTTTGGCAGCTTTTTGTTTACAAAGCGAAAGATTTGTCTTGCAAAGAAGGTCTAGAAGACATCGAGTGCTTATCTCATGCATGCCGTCCATCCACCTCTTTTAATAACAATCACATCGAGAAGAACAGAGAAATTCCATCTCAACATCTTTATTGATCGAATCATGTCAGTTTGGCTAGAATTTTGGGTATGAAGCGTGTTAATGTTGAACAACATAGCTGAGCATTAATCTAACACATCATTACTGGTGACGTGACGAAGATTTATGAATATGATGCCGGAACTGCCCGACAATCTAGCGAATGGCGTGCGAAAAATACACCGAAACCGAAAATATCAAAATTCGCTGAAGGCATTGAAAGTCATACCAATTTGTCTTTCCTCATTTAAGCACCGAAGAAAATCTTTTAAGACTATTAAACCTTCTCGAACCACTTTTTTTAACATAGCCGGTCTCATGGCAGTTTTAACTGACCAATTGTAGCTCGTTTAACAGATACTGGCTGACTTAACGTAWCCGTACAAAAAATAGTGTAACAACCTCAAAGCATGTGGCGAAGTTCGCCAATTTATATAGATTCCTGATAAGAATACATGAATAATATTGTCCCCATAGAGACACGCCCATAGAGACACGCCAGGCAGTAAGATGTTCTCGGTGCTCTCTTCAGTATTGGTTGGTTCTAACATAATTGTGTCTATTTGGATGTACTGATTTTTTTGGCGAGTAGTGACTTTACACTAACTAAGTGAGAATATTTCCATGAAGGGTATTAGGTCTTTGYATACCCATAAGCGTTAAAGTTATTCCTGGAAAGAAAAGCTCAATTAATATCTCACATTTTCTCTTCGAATTGTCGAAAAAATTAATTGCATTTATTGAAGTTGAAATTATTAGCYCTGACAACGCACTAAAACCATATTTGTATCAGGCAATTACCCTCACATAAAGGCCAATGACCGTGTGTAAATACGGTGAAACTTTGAAGCCAGTGCAGTTAACTGTGAAACGAACCCGAAAATTATTTTTACACTAAATGCTGCAACAAATTAAAAGTAAACAAAACTGCTAATATAACTTCTGATAAAAGTTCAAATGTAGCAGA
Source organism: Bactrocera latifrons (assembly GCF_001853355.1). Taxonomy (NCBI): domain Eukaryota; kingdom Metazoa; phylum Arthropoda; class Insecta; order Diptera; family Tephritidae; genus Bactrocera; species Bactrocera latifrons. Next base: position 93,316 of record NW_017537160.1, read on the forward strand.
AATAAGCACACACAAAATGCTGGCGAAACGACAGAAAAACAAAGAGGTCAATAAACAGCCACGCAGCATACATACAGGGATGTCTAATCAAATGCTGGTATTCTTCTAAACAATATGTARAAGAGCAGCGCATTGTAGCAAGAACAAAAGAAAGGAATAACAAATTTAACGCAACAGAATTGAATATGGCCAACCTTAAACGGAAACAGCATTGAATACCGTTCTCTATATGCCGATAGAAAAGACAGCGGAGTTAAGCGGGAGCGAAGGAGCACAGTTCAGTTGAGGAAGCTATAAGCATAAAAAACTTTACAGAACTACAATTGTTATGGCAAAGACAAAGGAGAGAGCGAAATGTGTGCTTAAAATGAAAGGACGGAAACAATCGGAACAGGAAGGGAGAGTAAAAAAACAGAGAAAAATATGAGAGAAACAATTACTGTTTTCGATTGTTTTTACTAATTCAATTTTTACGAAATGAAAATTTGGAAAACGTACTTTATATTTATAGTCAACTAAAAGATAYAATTGAGGTTATCAAACAACAATCACAACAACAACAAGTTCTAAAGCAATTCTGAAATCAGTGAGGATATGATCTTTAAACGTGCACATAGTGTAGGAAAAACCTACTGCCTAATCTTTTAACCCCGGTTTTCTAGAGTTTATGAGCCTCATCGGCAAAAACTTTGCCTTTCACGCGACATTCTTGAATATATTTGGTAGTGAAAAAAGTGTTTTAGTATTTATAATCAAACTTCAACATTTTCTTGTATATTTATAATGAACCAAATATGTACAATTTTGGTCGACCACTTTTTGCTATTTTCCCCCTAGAGACATTATTTTATTTGCTGGTTTCCCGAAGAAAAGCTGCGACAAGTAATTTTCACAGACTTCTCTTGAATCCAACTTTATTCCATTAAGGGAGTTCTGTATTGACCGAAACAAATGGTAGTCCGACGGAGCAAGGTCAGGGCTGTATGCCGTGGATTCATTTTTTCGAATCCCACCAAACACTCAGTATAACCTTTCGAGGCGTCAATGCTGGCTTTGCAACCATTTGTTGAGCTTCATCACGTTTGYACCATGATCTTTTTCGCATATTATTATCGTATTTGATCCACATTTCATCTCCTGTCACCATTCGCTTCAKAAATGGTTCGATTTCATTTCGTTTCAGCAAAGAATCGCAAATGTTATTAAGTCGGTTCAATAAATTAAATTTTTGCAGACAATTTTAAATTATTCAAAACCATTTGATGATGAATGCTAAATTCCTTAGCCATGTCATAGCCAATGTCCTCGTCAATCTATCCATAATTTCATCGACTTTTTCAACGATAGGTCGATCAGTCCGAGGTGCAACTTTCACATCATATCTGTAAAATGCACAAATTTCATTTGTGGCGTGTGTGGCATCCTTCCTTTTTTATACTCTCGCAACAAAGTTTCTAAGGCGAGTATTATAGTTTTGTTCACATAACGGTTGTTTGTAAGTCCTAAAACTAAAAGAGTCAGATATAGGGTTACATAGTTACATACAAGTGATCAGAGTGACGAGTAGAGTTGAAATCCGGATGTCTGTTTATCCATCCGTGCAAGCTGTAGCTTGAGTAAAAATTGAGATATCTTGATGAAACTTGTCATGCGAGAGTATAAAATGTTCGGTAACACCAGAACTTAGCCCTTCCTTACTTGTTTGTACAAAAATTTCGAATATAGCGAATTTCTTCATCATTTTCACTCATTTTTGAAGAGCTGTAACTTTCTTTCAGCTTCTCCGAATTTAATTTTTTTTTATTAAAGGAAATGTACAATCTCACCTTTCTAACACTGGTATGACACAATGTGATTGGTAGCACTGGAGAAGTACGACTGCAAAGAAATATATTGACAAAATACGAAAAGGCTTTTTCTATTATCCAATGTGTATTTTTCTGTAATGATAGAAGAATTACGAAATGTGTTCSTCAATTAAATTTTCGTCTGGTCTTTGGGTTTGATATAATTTCTTAGCATAAAAATCTTCCTCCCTACCGGAAGCCTTTTTCTATGGCCCTTCTAGAAATCGAGCTCAAAATCAAGGGAATCCAAATTCCTCGTGTACCAAAGATCTTCAAATTTTAAATTCTTCAAAATCAAAAATAAAACGTTTTTCTCTGCAAGTGAATATAACCCTCTAGATTAAAATAAACCTATCTATAATAGTAATACTTGAGAATCTGTTGAGATTTAAACTAAAGCATTTGAGAAAGCTTTTTTTATAGTGAAAATTATGCAAAATCTTGTTAAAGCTGGTTTCATATACCCATTTATTGGTTCAGTATTTCTTTTTTAAACTATCAGCTACATATTCTCTCAAATATATGTAAGCATGTGTATGCGGTAAATGCACACAATTGTTTGTCGGCCTAGGCACACGCTTGTTTATTTTGCTGCAGGCTGTCTGCGAAGCTTTCAATTTGCTACAAGTGCATTTGCATACGCCGTGTTTACCCAAGCAARAGCACAAATACACATCATGTGTGTGTGGATGCAGGAGCGATATGCGTTCCCGCCGAACTCTTTCACTAAATCCAATACGTCTCAATGAAAACCGTTTTCCCTAGTGCCTTTATCCGCTTCCTTCCTTCCCCGTTTGCGAATACTCTGCACACACACCATACACACCTTCACCTTCAAACACATACGATAAGAATATGTATTACGGCAAATGTTATGTATTTTTTAGCATCCTTCCTTTGACTTGACTCCTTTTGAATGTATTTTCTGCATTGTTTTTGTTTTTACTTGAGAATTTTACGCATTTTCTTTTTCAGGGCTTAGCACAATCTGGCGCCTGGGCCTGTTTCGATGAGTTCAATCGTATCGAATTGGAGGTGCTTTCGGTAGTGGCGCAGCAAATTCTAACCATTCAACGCGCTATTGGCCGCAAGGTGGTGAAATTCTTTTTTGAGGACACTTTGCTACGCTTAGATCCCACGTGTTCCATATTCATAACAATGAATCCTGGGTAAGTGTTGCTGCAAGCAAAAAAATATGTTTTTTATTTGTGTGTTTGCTTGTTGCTATGCAATGGTCTTATCTTTGCCCTCATATAGTAAGTGGTTGCGTATTGTGGTCGCCAGCAACTGTACACTTTATAATTCTCATTCGTGGTTGCTCCTAGTTTAGGKAGATATTTATATTCGATGCCACATGTGATATTCTGCGGCGCTTTTTATGTATGTAACAATTTAAACGGTTTCCTGGAAGAGTCATTTTTATTTTTAAGTTTTCTATATTTTTTTGGCATCGACGTGTATAGACTGACTATAATTATCTTCGCGAAATGGATATTCAAATCAGGGACAAAGAGTGTCAGAGCACATATGTATCTCTTAAGGAAACTCTACCTAATTCTTCATACACAAAAACTTTCACTTACAAACAATGAAGACATGCGAGAAATACTTCAATTTAACCTGAAATTATATTCCAGTCCTGCTCTTGTTTAAACTCATACTAAAAAGTTCCTTAATAAAAAATTTAATTTTTCATRGAAAAAAGGTTCCAACCATTGAAAAAATGGCGCATTGGCATTGCTGCCAATGATTTTACGACTGTAACTACACAGTTTTTTCAAATGCCTACATTTTTTTTATCACCAAATACGAAACATAACAAAACCATTTGACGGCATTCTTTTCATAAATTTTTTCACCTTTTTTTTAGATTGTGGTTACTCCAATATTGTTGTGTTTGTGCAGACTTGTTTGCCAGCCGTGTCRTTTACTGTTTTGCTACCGATTATGCAACGTTCCAAACATTTGCATACCAGCTATATCCTCCAGGTTTTTTGCACATGAGTCCGAATGGCATACTATATGTGTGGGCCAGTGCGTATGAGCGATCCAAGCGCTGCTCCTGTTGGCACACTCGGCATCGGCAATAAGGAAAACATACTGGTAACCAATATGCACAAACACAAATTRTTCCAATTGCAACAGATGCCCAATCGCTTTGATCGCAACTCGATTTTGCGGAGACCACTGTCGCGCTTTGGACCTGCCCAGCGGCTTTGGCAATCATATGTTGCACATTTGCTGTATCTATATTTCGATGTAAATTGACGGCATAGGGCATCAAGTTGAGTGGTAACCACAGCTCTTTCAGCAGCCAGTGAGTAAGATGCAGTTAGAATGTGTATCTCAAATAGGCCCTGTGGGAAATAAATATAATAGAAGAGAAATGAAATGATTCTGGCTTCAAGCRGAGAAGATTCGAGGGGCGCTCCTAACGTAATATAAGAATGTGTTGCGCTAGCAAGAAAAAGTATTTTGAGAGAAGTTCTTTACCAGTAACAACTCACTTCATACTATCAGCATATTTGCAACTGGAACGTGGTGAAATATTATTCTAGGCCAGCTAAGCTCTTGCATATATATTTTTGTAATTTGTCTGGACTCATTTCGAAAAAAGAAAACCTAATTTTTTCTTTAAAAAATAAAATTAATTCACTTTCCCTAGCTCCTAATGTAACCAAACTCTTTTTAGCTTTGGCTAGGATCGTTTTCCTGCTGGAACAAACATCATATCTCACCATAAGAGAGCATCAAGAAGTACAATTTGAAAAGTATTCCATTGGTTTCYTCCTTAAGCTTTAGCTCAATTTCCATTTGAGCAATCAAGAGCCATTTGCTTTTGCCCCAGCGGGTTATTTTAGATTTCCCAAACGCATGTTTATCGTTTCGTAGTATTTGTGAAGCAGTTGCCTACCAACGATACGGAGGTTATCTCCTCTTTAGGGGCTGTTAATACATAACCCTTTCATATCTCGTGGTAATGCATGACTTAATGAATATTTGTGGAATTTGCTTCAATCATTCATTATCCGTTCTAAATTTTTGGTACAGTAAGCCTTTTTTAGTATGACAAACTGAAAATACTCAAATGTGAATACTTGCCTATGCACACTGAAGTGGAGTTGTCAACTTGAGAAAAATTTAATATATTATATATAAAAGCACAAAAAAAAAAACCTTAATAATTAATTAACAACACGGAAGTAGGGACCTATGTTCATATAGTCCTGTTTAAAAATGTTACAAAGTTATCTTTTACTGAAATATCAAATTCTTAACTCTCTATTCTTAAAAAAAAAAAAGTGTTTTGAAAATAAAGGCTTTAAAAACGTTTTTCCATCTTTTAAATTTAAGACAATTTCTCGTTGATCAACAATATGTATGTATGTACAATATTAATTTCTAAAAACTAAACTGAAATCATGCTTTCAATCATATATAGAATTTAATTCAATCACGACTTTTCGCTTTTCAAGCCATCGTTATTAACCACCAATTCTTATAAAAACACCAACAACTTATTTTCACTGAAATTAAAGCTTTTGCGCTATTCGAAGAAATACAAAATTATAAACATACATACATATTGAACAACCACTGAGCAATGCTGCCACTTCCTTTTATTCTTTGGCAATTCTCGCTTATCTTTGGCAACTTCCATTAAACAGACTTCGTAAACAGTTGAAATTGTGAAAAGTTCGGTAAACATTTCAATTTACTTTCACAATTTTTGCAGAGGATAGAAACTCAGGGYAGGCTATTTTCCTCGGCAAGCCATGCGGTAATAGAATAAAGGTGTTTTGACCACAAACACTTCACATTTTTCTTCCTCACTACAAAACCTTATAAAAGTGAATCTAAAAGAAGATATACTATGTACAYAAATATAAGCTTATGTAACATATTTATATTGGAAACTTTAACCAGATTAAAGCCCAAATGCACTTAAACACGAAGAGCATTGTAAAYCATACTTCAATTTCTACCAAAATAATTTTATTGGTTAGGTTTTTTGATTTGACCACTTACTTGTTTGTTTACTACTGAAGAGTTTGTTGAGTGGGAGAGTGTTCTCAACAGTTTTGATCTGGACTACATACAATTTCCCAACATAAGGATTGTTCCCTATATAACAAACCTTAAGGAAATTAAGAACCGATTTTGGGTTACCCATCAATGTTGTAGATAACAAATAAGAGACGATGCACCAACTGYCATAGAAATTTCAAATTCCGGCTTATATGTTCGGCCATCTTTGCCTTTAAATTCATTATATAATAGAATTTACCASTAATTTCTGCTTCCGAAATGTTGAGTCGCTTCCTAAGGCGTAAAACTAATATTTTATAAATCTCGCGGAAGACTCCTCCTTCTCTCTCAAARGCATGAGTAATGCCAACAGCAAGATTTAAAGTGGTTTTCTTGGTTTAGTGAAACAAAACACAACACAACTCTGGTTACAATACATCTGTTGAATAAAATACATATGTGTCCATTCTTTTTCTGTATCTACCATATGTGCCCTGCAGTTTTAATATACTCTATAATTTTTTTCTCATCCGCAGCTATGCTGGCCGCACAGAATTACCAGACAATCTGAAAGTGCTCTTCCGCACGGTGGCCATGATGGTACCTGACTATGCCATGATTGGCGAAATCACTTTATATTCGAACGGTTTCGACCAGGCACGAATACTGGCACAAAAGATTGTACAYACATATAAATTGTGTTCCGAACAGTTATCCTCGCAATCACACTACGATTACGGTAAGCCAAAAATTATATACCATATACATGTGCAAGGATTTAATGAGATGAGATATGCGYATGTTTGTATAGATGTGAACTATTAATAAGAGGTTGTACGGCTGACTGACCATCTGAACGTTCCTTCATTCAGTACGCGATGAGTTCGATTTATTGTGGATAATGTTTTTCAAGTATTTATTTGTGAATGTACACACATATGCACTTGAAGAGCTCTTGTCACCTATCATACCGAAAGAATTCTCGAAAATGTTGTATGAATTGTATATTATTGAATGGTGCGAATGGTGTTGCAGTGAAGTGTTGCATTCTTGACGAGAAAGTGAAAAAAAAGTTTGTAAAATGAATGTACTACATCAATAGACGCAGATCAGATTGCGGAAATGCGCGCTCAGCGATGATTTTCTTTGTGACATTGTTCCTTTATTTCTTCCTTCCTTTCGTTTGCTCCGCGTCATCCGCTCAAATGCTTGCGTTAGTGCTGGTTTCTTTGCTTTTACTCTTCAGGATACTTTACAATGCTTGACGGTAGCGAATGTGTTACATTTTTTATGAAAAAGTAAAAAAAAATATATATTTTGGTTTTAATAGATGTATACAATAAAAGTAAGATTTTATTTTGAAATATGTRTTTGCGCCTTATTTGCTCCGGGTAAATATCCGAACAATTAGTTTTCTGCAGAAGTTTTAAATMAAATTATATCGGAGTATTTGCTCTATTGGATTAATGCTGAATATTATATTAATTTGGTATCGAACAGAATACAACTTCTAAGACCCCTTCAAACATTCTAACTTTTACCTATTTCATTGGTAAGACGAACACATAAAGATAATGCGGTCATGGCAGCCATACTTTATTGTAATGGACATATTCATACCTGAGACAATCCGTGGGGCTATTGGGTTTATGGTACTGAATTCAACAGATGCGCTTTAAGACGTGTTGTATTCTATGAAGCAATGCTTCTTTCGAAGTTAGTCTTTTTTGACAGCTTTTACTTATTTTATACCCAGTTTGGTTGGCATTTCATAACGATCGACATGGAGCAGACCATTGGGGAAAAACCGAATGAGTCCATCCGCCACAGCGCGCAGGAATTGGAGATGCGCCCATCTACTTTATGGAAGATCTTGGTTTGTGGGCTTATAGATAAAATCCAATTTTTACAACAATTGAAGCCATGTGATAAAGAGAGATGGTCATCAGTCCCGGTTATCAAAAAATTGTTCAGCGATGAAGCTCACTTTTGTATARTAACGCCAATAGTCACTGTTTGGGGTATTCTATGGGCAGAGAGAATTATCCATATTTCTTCAGTATTGTTACGGTCAGTGGGGAATGCTATAGGGCTATGATTAATAACTTTTTTGTGCCTCCTCCAAGTTGATTTTGATGCCCTTTAGTTACAGTAGATGGCACTACATCATACAACTACGAAATAACCAATTCAYTGAAGGAAACTTTTAGTGAAAGAGTCATTTCGCGTCTTGATWTGTGATGTGGCCTCCAAAATCATGCGATTTATCATCGCTGGGTTATTTTTGTGGGATTAGCTGAGGTCGCTTGTCTACTCAGATAGGCCGAAAACAATTGACGCCTTAAAAAAGAGGGTTCAGTGCATTATTTTTTACAATAGCTGCAAAAAGTGGTCAAAAGTCGGACATATCGGCTGGAATTTACCGGAGTAAGCCGGGGTGGACACTTGCTCAAAATCATTTTTCGATCATTATAGCAAAATTAGTCATTAAAATAAATCAAATGCATTTTATTTGAGACTAAAAAGTACACCTTTTATTTTAAATCGGCTTCAGTTAAAATGTTAGAGTTCGATCAGTACTTGACAGTTAAGAAAAATTAAAAATTTGTGGATCCCAAATAGATCTGTAGCTTGCCAAGTAACGTGCCACTATAAAGTTAAAAAATTTAATATATGCCGCAGATGACGCTTGAAAGCACCGCTTTGAGAATCCCACAATTTCGGTTGCTTGAAGTTTCATATAAATTATTATTATATAAAAGAAATGTCAGAATGGTCAGAAGGCAATATAGGAAACTCAACCACACTGCGAAACTTTTGAAAACTTCAAAATAGCACTTTCATATCGCTGTGAACGTCAAGGCAGACTTTTCGCAATCCTCCTATATAATTGACCTTTTAAAGCTAGTGCTAAAGTCTTCACAATAATATTGTTTTCATATTGGAAGCGCATTTGCATACCGACTTTGACAACACTTTTGGTTGATAAATTGCAGAAATATTGAAAAGAATTTGCGAAATATTATTTCATTTGTTTTATTTGTTCTTGTGTGGACAAAAAATGTTAATTCACAAGTTCAACAGCGGCATTTTCGTGTGCGGGCGAAATAGCCGCGGCACTGGCACCTACTCACTCAATAACGATGAGATTTATGTACGCAAACACTGATAGATATCTTCTTTCGACTTTCAATGGAAAAACTTATTTTGTGAATGTTAACGCCTTCCAGAAGTGCCGAAATTGTGGAAAAACTTTTGTGGGTGTTACCCTTATAGATATGTAGATTGTGTATATGTTTGCAATAAAATATAAATTTTACTGTCATTCGCGGCATTTCACGTAGGAATTCGCTCACGTTTCATTCGAAAATCCACAGAGGTTAGAGAAGCTGCCAAATAGTTATCGATGATTTTGAATTTATGCGCCAAAGTATAGAAGTGTCACAATGCGCGAGCCGGCGCTGAAAAKGAGAGTGAAAGGGAAATTAAAGCTGAGCATTTAATGCAATTTATGTTTGATGAAAACTATTTGTGCCAAAAATTCGCACACAACTTTACTTTACTTACGAATCTCTATTTTAGTTTTTGCATTCTACTAATATGCTTCTTAACTGCATTAAGGCGAATCTTATATTATGCGCATTTTTGAACATCTTATTTTTTGCATTTTTAACATTATTTCTACAGGTATGCGCGCTGTTAAGTCCGTMCTGCTGGCTTCCGCCTCGCTCCGACGTCTATATACCACATTGCCCGAAGCGCAAATTGTGTTGCGCGCCATTGTTGACGTGAACTTGCCGAAATTCTTGGAACAAGATGTTTCGCTCTTTGTTGGCATTTACATGGATTTATTCCCTGGAACCGAACTGCCCGAGGTAAGTAGTTGATTTTATCTTCACAGCYTCAATGAAGCGCTCATTTAAATAAATGCRAAATAGCTATGAAATAAATATGAAATACTCCTTAAGTATAAGGAGTGATGAGCAAATTAATAAATGGGCTCTTATTTACTGTTAAATCAGATTGAATAAAGTAAATATTTTTTACGAAAAAATTAAGGCCTTCTTCTATTTAAGGTAAAAAATGCTCAGCGTGAACACAGCTTGAGTAATCCACAGAACTTGTACTACAAGTGAGTGGAATTAGTTTAAAAAAAAACTTATAAAAATTGAAATATACCTGATTTTGCTATTCATGGGAACGCGACATTATTGTGGACATTAGTATGTTTACTCCGATTATTTGATCTACCGAGTTCATCTAAGAATGTTCTCAAAACAGGTATAGGAAAATGAGAATTTAAGACAGACCTTAATAAAACTGGAACAATGTTATTTTACGCTATATTTTTGAACAAATCCAAAATCTAAAATATTATTATATATTTTTTCAAACCATTCAAATAATAACAAGTAAATACTTAAATGAATTTCTAAATTAATAATTTGTTATTTTAGCCGAAGCGCGATGATATCCTAAAATGGCTGCATATTAATCTGAAAGAGCAGAACTTGCAACCAACTCCGTGGTTCATTGAAAAAATATTGCAAATTTATGAAATGTTGCTCGTGCGACATGGTTTGATGATCGTTGGAGGACCGATGGGTGGCAAGACAACGGCTTATCARGTGAGTACGTAGGTATTGCAAGCAATACCGGACAACCAAAAGAACGCAAACACCGAAACATTTTAAAGCACAACACGAGCGCATCTTACAAATTTCTTACCCAGTTAAAAATACAAATACCTATAAATTAATTTCATTTGTCATCCAAAAATGTTTATTCACTCAGATGCTCGCTGTAGCCTTGCGCTGTGTTAGTCTTGATCCTGATGCCACGTTGAAAGAATTTCCCGTCAATTATCGTATCATAAATCCGAAAGCCATTACAATGGGTCAGTTGTATGGTCGTTTCGATCCGGTTTCCCACGAATGGTATGATGGTGTGTTGGCGAAAACTTATCGAGAAATGGCCACCGCACCGACCACTGAACGCCATTGGGTCTTTTTCGATGGACCCGTCGATGCTGTGTGGATTGAAAATCTGAATACCGTCTTGGATGATAACAAGAAACTTTGTCTAATGTCTGGTGAGATAATACAAATGACCAGAACAATGAATATGATGTTCGAACCAGCCGATTTGGAGCAGGCCTCACCGGCTACTGTTTCACGCTGYGGCATGATTTACATGGAACCATCGCAGCTGGGTTGGCGCACATTTCATAAGAGTTTCTTGAATGTGTTGATCGAGACCGTTGGTCTAAATGAGATCTATATGACACTATTCGATGATATGGTCGACTGGTTGATTCCGGCTGCTTTGGCTATACTAAAAGAATGTAAACAAATGGTTGAACCGTCACCCATGTATCAGTATAAGGTTTGTAGTACTTGATATATAGTCTCTCTGCATTTTCATGCTTTTGAATTCTTATTTGAACTCTCTTTCCTTCTTTGTATTTCATCGGCATTGCAGATGTTCTCACGCTTCTTTTTTCATTTTTTGGACAAGCATAAAACATTTAATCAAGTTTGGTTCCAGCAAATGTTTCTTTTTTGCTTCGCCTGGGCTTATGGATCTGCATTGACAGGTAATTTCCTTACATTTCTACGAATAATTGAACAAAAAACTTGTACTAGATTCCCAACCCATAATGTGAAAACTCTAACTTCCGGTTTAACGATCATATATTCCTTCACTCCCGAACTCAATCCTGACACTTGTAATTATACTTCATCTAATTCAGTAAACGTGGGAGCGCAGTAGACCTAATAACGGCTTAAGGACTTATGCCTGCCAAGTTTGACGCTCCCACACCTTTCCTTTTAACCTACCAAGGAAAGTAACTTTAGTAAAAAAAAATACAGAATCCTTAAAAAATACTTAGATGGTAGATATCTTGATAGTTCTTATCTCCTGAAACATTCCGCTGACATTTCTAATAAGTGAATGCATTTTTAGTTTTCAGAGAAGAACTCTACCGCATAAGTGATAAGTGTCTGTTTATTCAAGTCGAKATATATATTACTAAAACACACCCTAAATGTATACTTTTAATCTGCTCTGTTTCAGTTAATGGCCAAAAGCATTTCGACACACTAATCCGCAAGATACTCTATGGCGCCAATGAAGAATATCCGCGCCCCAAATATTTCTCGCTCAATCGCGGTCAAATGTTTCCTGAAAAACTTTCACTCATGGACTATCGTTTCGACGAAGTGGAAAACTGGTGGACCTGGCAGAAGTCCACCGATGACCCCACCGCCACCGCCAATATATTCCCCGAACGTGCGATCATCAGTGAGCTCATCGTGCCGACAAAGGAATCCGGTCAAATTACCTATTGGCAAGAGTTTTGTATCAACAAATCCTATCCGATGCTGGTTATTGGACCCACCGGCACCGGCAAGAGTGCTGTCATCACAAGCAATCTGAATGCGCTGCCTAAGCATACAAATCTCGTCAACATTGTAAACTTTTCGGCACGCACAAGTGCACAGCTGGTGAGTGAACGAATGAGTGTGTGGGCGAGTAGCTGAAGGARTGTGGTTGTGGGTGAAGGGGTGTGTGGTGTGTGGTGAAGATTGCAAAAATGGCAAGTCAGCAAGTGTGCGGTTGTGTGTAATGTCGTGTTGGTGCGGCTAAAGTGATGTACTGCCAATATGTGGCATGTTGTATGCATAACGATTGTTGCTCCGAAAAGTTGCTTGGAAATTGTTCAGTTATTACAGCAATTTCGGTAGCTCGTTTGCCACTGCAATTGCTGAGATCTACTCAAATGCCAAAATTGGCAACAGCACGACACTGTTTCGCTTGTCATAAATACCCGTGTGTGAACACGTGTATGTGTGTGTGTGCGTCCATGACTGTGCTACAAAGTTTCTATTTTTGAGGTAAGCACTACAAATTGAAGTGGCCGACAATACGTAGGTGCAGCACAAGTGCCTGCAATGCCCATACTTATAAACACTGCTCACACACACACGCACACATTTGTGCCATACACTCATGCAAATTTCAGACTGCTTGTATTGTTGTATGCAACAGTTTGCCTGAAATCTAGCCGGCCGCATGGTCAAGTGCCTGCGCTGGTGCTTGTGCGGTTGTCATTGAAATTGAGTTTGGCAACAACAGCAACCACAACGATATYGTCTATAAAACCGCCAGCAACTTAMCGACCGCCGCCACTAGTGAGCTTAACTTTTGCACATAAACGTTATTTGCTGCTGTTGGCCCTACCRAGGTGGGTTCATTCAACTGCCACCGTGACCCTGCTACAAATTCACACTGGCTGCTGCCCCCGAAGCGAAAGGCAAAAAATAATAATCACCTAAACCATGAAAGCCATTATTTTTTTACTCGGCGGCCCAAATTTGACAAATTTTTTTTTTTTTTTTTTTTGTGTTTTGTTTAGCCCTATACAAATTTGTTTGTTTTTAATTATTCACAATTTGACATTTACATTCACTCGCCAACCTTTAGTTAGCCATTAGTTGACGGTTAGCTGGCTCATTTGCTTTATGGCTTTACTGGCCAGCGTTCGGTGCTGAGCGCTYCAATTATGTTAATCAGTTGGCACTCGTTTGTTGCTTTCAACCCAATACAAAACGTAAAAATCGCGMTTTAATTTCTATTATTTTAATTCGTTTGTAAATCATCAATTTTTTCGACAAACCCACACACACCTTCACACTGTTTAAGAGGTTACTTAATTCTGCCGCTAGAACTCATTTATCTTCGAAGCAACCTATTTTCATTAATTGTTTTAACCAAGCACAACATTTTAGGTGTGGTAATACAAACTTGGTAAAATAACTGTATTTTTTTAATGTATTTTTAGAGTTTGTGACTGGTGAAAAACTCTCTGTCCAACTTTTCTTTCGATTATCGGTAGTACGGAGAACTTACAAAAATGTTAATCACAAACGAACTAGAGTTCGCTCATTGCGAACATCCAAAATAATCTAGAGCGGGGGTCGGCTTAGCACAATTGTTCCTATGTACCTATGTACATAGCAGATGTGCTCTGCACGAAATCCTTTATGATTGAGTATGCATTTTGGTATTACGAAAAACGGAGAAGACAAGTAGAACACTCCGCTGACACTATTGAATCGCTCTCTATACGAATTCACCTCAAAAAAGAAACCATGCAAAAATGTCGACCACTGTCCAAAGCAATAAACAATTTAATTTCAATAAATTTTGAAATAAAAACYGGGCGTATGAAATTGTGAACATTTCTTATCATGTTTACAACAAAATTACAATCTTCTGGGAATTTCATATCGAAGCCATTTCATAAATCAGCAAAGTCCTCGTTCATTTAACTAGTAAAATAGAGGTTGGTACGATGTATATATTTGCATATACCAAGAGAACATGGCATAACAGATTAGTAAATAAAAAATAAGAGAAAGATAAGGTAGAAGGGAGAAGGAAGAAAAGATTTCAAACTGTGAATCAAACGATGTCAACCTATAGGTTAAGCTAAGAGGCACGCTGTAAAGCTTTTCTTGAAAATTACAAAAAAAAACTGTTCATCCGATTCATTATTCTACAATCTAGTTGACTATTTACCGAATATTTCGTTCAAGGTCTATGTTATCCGAATAACATTTGGTGGAAATATTTCTCGAACATTCGCATTTTTTCGTTTTATGCCAAAAATAGAGGGAACCACAAACTTTTAGCCGCAGTATACCTAATATAAAGGTTATGTCTTTATCGTTGATTTTTACAAATACACAACTGCGTCCAAGAACTAAAGCATTATACGAATTTGTCCCCTAACATTATATACTTTTTGGTTCCAACTAACATCCGTCCATGCTTACCTCGTTAAACGCCTTATATACCATATTCATTCACATGAGAATTTTATTGCAACAACAAACAGCACTAGATTCGTAAATCAAAGGTATTAAAACGAAATAGGCAATAAGAATATGTTATTKGGCAGCCCGTATTAGAAGTGACTRAATTATGTAAATTTGAGAAGTAATGTGATTTATTCCCTAGAAAGCCAAATRTATGCATACATATATATTACATGTAAATTTTGGRGTATGRTTTACCTTTTGATCAGTCGAAGCTCGTGCGCGATTTGAAATTGAAAATATCCATAATGGGAAATGTTAATGATTGAGATTAGCATCTGTTCGCAAATTTCAAAGTCATCTCTACTGTAGTACTTTTATTGATAAACAAACCAAATRAAATAAATAAACCAGACTTCCATGAGAATATTCAAAATTTACGAGAATGTTGCCATTGAGATTATGTAATTTTTTTGACGACTACTCCTAGAACTTTATTCAAAAACCCACGCAGAATAAATTGGCAGCCAAATAGCCAATATAAAAAAGAAATCTAGGTTTCCACACTTGATTTATCGATTACAACTTCATAAACGTCATTAAATGTATAAAGATATTCAAGCTCTGGTAAATTACATGGACTACGTGGGCTGGAAAGTCGTTGGCCTGACTRAGAGATAATCAACACAAAAGTCTAGCCTTATCTTAGACTACTTACCTTAACTAGACTATCATCAAAGTATCATGGTGTCTCAATCAGTTCTTATCAAGTTATTAGMCTCCAARTACCAGTTTCTATGCCACCTTGTAACAATGAATGGAGCATGGTTACATCTCAGTTCAATCAGCTGCCCGTTGAAGTTTGTCCCAAGCGCGAAAGCCCAACAAATGGGTGGTAAGATTTTAATCAGTATTTTTTGGAATTCACAGGGAGTCATTCGATGAGAACATGGTTGAACAATTCATAAACAATTTTTCTATGTCCAGTTTTATATACTGTATATACCAATTATAAATTTCTCTACTATATTTTCTTCACGACGTTGCTCCGCTTACGGACATAATATAAGATATCAACGCGAAAGCTGCTCTCAGAGTCATTAAAACTGGTTACTCAAGTGACTGTGAGCATATGGACTTTTCGCACACTATGGTTTCATTCCAGAATACATGGTTCCGGCAGCACTAACTGTGTTTTCCCTGCTCACATACCTGCGATGGAAGTATGAGAAGTAAGAGCGAGGGCGAGCTTATTTACATATGGATATGGATGCTTCTTACCCCGGGGCGCAGGCATCTTTAGAGTGTTGACTATCCACTTCGATTGTTAGCATTGAGCTCGCTGACTAAACTAAAACTAAAACTCCTTACTTCTGGCATCAAGTTACTGATTTGGATTTCTGGTCACAGCAAATCACAGGCAGATGTAAGGTTGATGAGTGCGCTAGGTCTCATAAGCTGCAGAATAAAACGGTTATGAACACCGTTGGCTTCTTCTGGTTCACTACTGCACCTAAGCAGAGTCAAGTGCTCTATCGAYCGCTGATATCTATCCATAGGAYCTGATTTGACAATGGGMTTTACATAGCGTTRTAATTGGAAACCTACGTCATCTTGRGGKATCAGCCAAYCGACATAATYTACTTTAWCCTAACTTAACCTGAYCTATCCTKAATTWTTTTAAGTGTGGGATACCTTACATATTATAATTTGAAAAACAACACCAAATCGCACAAGTGGAAGTATTTTTTTTATACTATCTGGACCATAAGATGACGTAGTTAACAATTTGAAGGAATAATACGTAGTATTTGCTTCAGATGATATCAAGTTGACCTGTCTCACAAAACCTGTAGTGGGTAGTTGCCAGATACACATTATTTCSTGTTGAATAATTTTCAAGAAGGGAGAGCTCAATAGCAATGTTGATGTTTATTTTTTGTTGGAAAGTTATAAGGATGATCTTAACTGAAGTATTTAAAAAATGTGATGCAGTCTATATGCTCTCTATTTTGTTTGATGTTGGTGCTTTGATGGTAGTTAGTGATAGTCAGCGCTGATAAGAATCCATGTCAAAACTGATTATTCAAAAAAAGTATATAAGCCATATGTATTATTTAAATAGTTTTACCTACAATTTTTTGCATGCCATACTTCATTATAACATTATTCATTATTTTACTTTAAAGTCAACACGGAATTTGTGTACATATGTACATATGTCTGCTTGTTTTACATTCCAGGTACAAGAGACCATCATGTCGAAACTGGATCGGCGACGAAAAGGCGTMTACGGTCCACCGCTGGGCAAAAGGGTAAAATTGTGCAATAGCTTCATGGCATAAAAAATTATTAATTTACAAGGATTCACTTTATTTTAATTATTTCGTTGCAACACGTTAACTTTTTACTCTTTCGCTGCTKTTTTCGTTGTTTTTGCAGTGTTTAATATTTTGCGATGATGTCGCCATGCCATCAAAGGACACCTACGGCTCACAGCCGCCACTCGAGTTGATACGCCAATGGTTGGATCACGGCTACTGGTCTGATTTGGTGGATACAACAAAAATTGAATTGGTCGATATGGTAAGCAGACTGTGGCGGAGACGGGGRTGTGTGTTATTTAAATTGTTTATATTGGTGACTTTTTAACAGCAAAAGCTCTCTATGGTGGGCAGCAAAAAACAAGTATGCAGAAATACACATGCACACTGCTACAAACACATATAACATATACACACATATGTATATTTGTACATATGTTGTTGCAAAGTTGTAAAATTGCTCATGCGGGTGTAAGTATGGATGTACGCACATGTGTGGGTGTAAGTGGCAGCACCGATATCGGTTCGTAAACAAAACACACTTGGCCACGTAGTTGTTCGGCGTGTTTTAAGTTGATTGCTTAAATTTACAACAAAAATAACATATTTACAAAAAACTGCCACATGAATGCAAAAGAGTTTCCATTTAATTAAGTGTGAGGACCTTTGATGACCCTGCTGCGTCCGAGCAGGACGAAACTTGTTTGCTGTGAAATTGAGCGCAGCACAGCAGCCGAAAAAATCCGTTACTTTTTCCCCCCCCAACACTTGAATTTTTATATGTAAATGTATAACAACCGAAGTGTGAGTGGAGCCAAGACTGCAGGAGGAAAATGCACGAAAAAAACGCAACCGACGAACGCGTGTTCGGCAGCATTTTAATATAATATTGAAAAAATACAACAATTTTGTAATATTTAAAACTTTTTGCACTCAAACAAAAACAAAAAAAAAAAGAAACAAAGGCACACACACACTCATACATGCAAACATACCGCTCAAACCCTAATTGGCTGTGCAAGTGTTTAACAGTAAAAGCCAGCGGACACACACTCATGCATGGCATATACAGTACGTGTACTCACACATTTGGGGGTACTTCCGCATATTTCGGCTCATTGGCAACGCGGTTAGCTGCCCACACAGCCAGTCAACCACCAAATTGCCGTGCATATTACAAAAGTTTGCATTCCAAAGTTGTTTTTCGAAACAATTTTTACATTTTATTGTTCTCATTTGACTTCAACTTTTTGCTGTTGTTATTGTAGCTTTTCGCTTTAACATTTTATTTATTGCTTTCATGCGAAAATGAAAATAAATTCTTAACATTTTTTAGTGGCATGGCAAGCAGAAGCAACAACAAAAAAGTTGCAAGTTAAATAAAATAATGCGGAAAAGCTGCAAAAGCACACACAACAATAAAAACAAATGTAACTTGTCCATGTGTTGTTTGTTTGGTCATTGCGATTGTCTTTTTTCATATTCTATGGTTGTTGCAATCATTCATTGGCTCTTCACCCTCCTCTCTCCCTATAAAATATCTCACTCTCTCTCAATTATTTATGTATGCAGAGTTTCGTCGGCGCYATGGGGGTGCCGGGTGGCAGCAACTTTATCTTTCCGCGTTTCTATCGACACACATTTCTCGTCAGTGTGGACTCGTTCGAGGACTCGACCATCATTAAAATATTTACGGCGATTGGCGATTGGCATTTCGCCAAGGATTATCCGGAAAAGGTGGCGCTGCTGGCGCGGGTGAGTAATAATGCAGTTAGCAAGCTAAAAACAAACAATTATGAATATATATATATATTTATACGGATTATAGTTAGAGCTCTCGTATGTTCATATACACATGCACACACATGTATTTATATAAAACTGATTAGYTACCAAGGTAATTTATCTTGGATGTGCGACGAGGATATTTTTCCGTCGTCGAATTCTGAAATAATATTTCTCAGGCTATGGGTGTGTTTARTAATGTCAGAAATAAAGGTTGGCTGTTTTGGATACGAATAAAAAATGATTTTAGAGAATTAGTATAAAGTAGAGTTATATTTTTCCGCTTTTAATATCAGGAGATACATTTGTGCCTAGACGAATTTGTATACGCAGTCACYTCACCCTCCTCCATACAACTTTGCCAACTAGCATCCTGTAAGATTTTAAACCTAACCGCTTGAAAGGACAAGGGGTTTAGTAGATCTCTACCCTTCTCTTCTAGATTAGAAGGAACTCGCAATCGCACAGGAGGAAGTGCAGGATCCAATTCAGTCTCTTCCGATGTGAGTGTGGCAAGAGCACCATACGATACCGCCACACGAAGTAGTTTGATGCTCTTTAAAGTGAAGATATTACAATTATACTTCCGATATATTACCCTCGTTCTCCTCCTATCCGAACGAACTAAGAAGTGACTTACTGACGCCAGTCCTTACCGACTACTAATAATACACTTAAGAAACTTTCCCCAGTCTAGCATTTTTTACTACACTTAGTTCACCAACACTTTCATGAAACACCACTTAGATTCATAAAAAGTATATATAATAATATTAAAAATCTTTATACGTCCACATACATATATATTTAGATACATAAAAATGTTAATGTTTGAAGCATGTGCAATTTTCATTTGATTTCAGGGTCTTGCCGAAGCAATGGTCAACGTTTACCGTCAAGCATTGAGGGTATTCCTGCCAACACCCGCCAAATCTCATTATACATTCTCGCTACGTGACATCACTCGCGTCTTTCAGGGCATTGTCCTCGTTCCGGCGAAAAGGCTGCAGGAAGTTGAGAAGCTTGGCCGTTTGTGGGCTCATGAAACGTATCGTGTGTTTTACGATCGGTTTGTATGCGCTTATTTTAATGCTTTCGAGCATGTATATATATGAACCCACAAATCATATATAGAAGTATGTAGATATCCTTACCTACAAGAGAATGGCAGATAAGCAGAATGRTGTCAGACAATTTTGTGGTCGCCACTTTTCGCAATTACACATTTTTTACATTTTTAGCTCGCTTTTTATTTGCGGATACATGTCCGGAGCTAAAGTTGCTCTTAAGTTTTTATATGGTCCCGCTGTCGGTTATGGTCGTTSGTTTTGCGGTAATTACAGCGCGCTGCATATGCGAGTTACTCACGGAARTGATGCATAGCTTTACATATGTTGACGTGACGGAGTTTTGAGTGTGRCCTGGAATTGGGTTAATACTTTTGAAGTAGCAGTTCCACTCAATTTTGTGTAATTTTTTTATGGGTACAGAAATTGTCTTCGACAATTAAATATAAAATTATATAGTAGCAAAKCCTTGTAATTAAAACCGGAGGATAACTAAGAGACAACAAGAAGAAAGTATTGGCCTATAAGTGCCCATTTCTGGTYAATAGGAGAGGAATTTTATGCCATCAGGACAGTGAGAGACCACACATATCGATTGTGACTCGCCAGAAGYTCTGGGAGCTTGGTTTAGAGTTTCCTTTGCTCTGTCTGATGCTACCTATGGCGAATGATTTTGTTAAAGAAAAATTGTCTTCAAGTTTGTGATAATAAACTTCCTCTTTGTTTTTCCATTTGGAACGAGGTTTTCCATGAWTCTGACAAACGATACAAAATTAAGTTAAATCGGTTCAGCCTAACTATCCTTCAATAACCTAACCTTCAATAAGACTTTTTTACGGCTTTTACGGAAGACATTCCAACACATTGATTGTTAGGCCATAAATAAAAAATATATTTCATTAATCCGAAGTCAACAAGTCTACATGTTAGTTATTGTAAATGTTGCCGTACTCTTCCAGAAAATGAGGTAAGTCTTTAATATTCACAACTATTCACAACTGATATTTAAGGCCAMTGTCAGAGTGGAAATGAGAAGCGCTGACATAAGATGGCGCTACTTGTAGCAATAAATACCTGCATGTGTCTTCTTATGYAAATTGCTCCAAGTTATGAGAGTGAAAGTAAACATCAAAGCGGCTTTTAGTGATCCCAAGAGGGCAAAGCAACATAGCAGATTGTGCATAGGTTTCCCGCTTGAATCCTTCTTGCTATTATTAGCGTTTKACCCAACTATTTTGAAAAAGCTATGCAACCGCTTGACCCGTTTTACCGCATCGGTCTTCGCTTGAACTTTTATCGCTTCAACCTTCGGGTTTAAATAATACCTTCGTGACKTCAAAAAACCGAGCAACCAAAAGTCTGTAAAGTTATGTGAAGACTTGCTTTTGTTTGGTGGAACTTACAATAATTATGCATAAAATTTAATGACTGCTAGTTTTAATAATTACCGATTTYGCTTTGGGTAGAAAGATGAATTTATGAATGCATTTCAGTCTGTGATAAATCCGACTTTATTTTATATGGTTTTTGGTTTATTAAGTTCATTAATTTAATGTTTTTACACATTTTTCACAAYTTATTAACTCMCTTAACATATTATAATTTATAATTTTTAATTTAGTTTACATTTCATTTGTCAGGCAGTGGCTTGTTTGCCCCTCTTGACTACTTCAGTACCACTATGCCACTCAACTATTCTCAACTATACTACCATACAGTTCGAACATTGTTCCAATTAAATAAATGTTCGTAGTTTTTGGTCAGAAGTGCATTCAAAAGACACATGTGAACCTTTGACCCACAGGTTCCACTCCCACATATACCTATATAATATCAAATTGAATATAGTCAATAGTATTTTTAATCAGATGCCCTTAATATTCATCACTTTTCTACTCGTTAGGTTTGAGCTCTAYTCTCTTGATTCGAAATAATGCATATAGACCGTGAAACCAAAACATTAAAGTGGACCATTTGCTAGTTTAATTCTATTTTATTATGCCGGTCTCTAYCTTTTATCTTTTATACTCTATTTTATTTAAAAATAATTCTTTCTGGGAAATCATGAATATGATCAATATTTCTCACTTTTGTATTGTGAGAAATAAATAAAATATAATTTTTTTTAAATATGTGATCATTTGATGTACATATTATGAACTAAAGGGAAAAAGCATGCATCTAGCCTTTAGTAAGAACTTGGTTCCAGCATTCTTTAGAGCTTTCAGGTCCTTAAATTTGCTATATTTTAAATTTGAATCTATTTTAATCAGATCTAGCACCGATTTATTAATTTTTCATTCTTCCACTTTCATTGCKCACAAAAACAAATTGCATCCGTTGGCTTAGGGCTACACACGCAAACAACCTTAAAATTACTATACACATTCTATTCTACTTGTCGGGCATATCTGCTTTTGTGCACACCTCTCTGCACCGTGTTACTACGGTTACTTTAACCGCATTGATATAACAATTCATAAGCATGCAGCAAACCGCATGAATGCTATTGCACGCCTTGCACTAAGCGCTCTTTGCTGTCGGAATTTCCCGTGCCACTGATTGCATCGCAATCTCATATACGTATGTCTTATTGTTGTTTTTGTTATTCTAAGGATTATACGTTATTATTGCAGGCTGATTGAGAAGCGTGATCGCGACGCACTGCTGGACATGGTGAGCAACGCATGCAAAACGAATATCCGCTTCCCCCTGGAGCAGGCGTTCGCCGACCGCATGGCCGATCCCAGCGCCAAAGTGAGCGATGATGATTTGCGAAATTTATTCTACGGTAATTATTTGCAACCAGATGCGGATCCGAAAATTTACGATGAGGTCGAAAGTTATGATAAATTGGAAAAGCTGATGCACTACTATCTGCGCGATTACAATACATTCTCGCACACGCCAATGGATTTGGTGTTGTTTCGCTTCGCCATCGAGCATATATCGAGGTGAGTTAAGTGGTTGTGTGGCGGTCACCAACAATATGCGTTTTTTTTTTTTTGTATGTGGGCGATGCATTATCAGCACAGACAATGCAGTTAATGCACGTGTGTGAGCGCGTGAGTGCTTTCCACAGCGGCGATGCAGCACTGATAGGCTTGCGGCTGCGTGCGTGCGTGGCGTTTACGTGACGTATTTCATGCAACGGTGAATTGCAGCCAACCAAGTGTGTGATTGCACATGCAATATTTACAAATACGGCTGCGCATGCACGCACACCCACACACATACACAAAATTAAGCATACTTGCTGGCATACGCTTGTCAACACAATATGGCAACTCTATTAATTTCATGTTTTTTGCGGTAGCACACTGCTGGCGCCGCCGCGCATCACACACACACGGATATCTGCATATCTGCATGTGTGTGTGGCCGCTGCTGCKCGCCATCGCGCCCAATTGTYTGGCCGTCCGCACTTTTGCGCTTGCGCTCGTGTGGCTTGCAACAAAACCGCTGTGCAACCAGTGTCCGTGTTGCACCGCTGGTCATCAAACCGACACAACACCGAAATTCACTTATCCGTTCATCTCCGCGCCATGCCACGCACAATTCACTCATTGCCGCACTCACCACTCACTATCACTCACACATTAATATCAACATCAATCGCACTCATTTGTTGCATTTCATTTGATTTCATGCATTGTTGTTTTCGTTTATCCCGATGGCGCTTCTGTTGTCCTGCAATTGCTTTGGCCCGCCAGAGTCTCGCGTGTGTTGCAGATGCCGCGCGGCAATATGCTCATGGTCGGCATGGGCGGCTCGGGACGTCGCAGCTCGTGCAGATTGGCTGCCAGCATTGCCGATTGCCGCCTGATGACGATTCAAGTGACAAAGACATATTCGCAAACCGATTGGCGCGATGATCTGARAAAGATACTGATGACAGCCAGTTTCAATTTAAATCACACGGTCTTTCTTTTCACCGACGCGCAGGTGAGTTGAAATGCTGAAATGAGTGGAATTTGCCAAATATTTGCATTCCCTTTGGCAGCGCAAAAATGCAAAATCACAAGAAAATTGAATTTTTGGAATTTAAAACGTATTTACACACGTGTCCGTGCGTCTGTGTGTTCACGTGACATTCATATTACAATATGATTCTGCTGAGTTTTTGTGTAACCTTCAATTCACAAATTCTATAATGATGAACCAAATATGAACTTTCTATTAGGTTATAGTAATAAGAACAAGTAAGGAAGAGCTMAATTCGGGTGCAACCAAACATTTTATAGCCATGCAACTTGCCAAAATTAAAACTTCAATTTTCCCTTTTTYAAACAAAAATTTCAAAATATAGCGAATTTCTTTATTATTTCCACTGATTTTTGAACAGCTGTAACTTTTTTTCAACTTCTCCAAATAATTTTTTTTTTTTTTTTGGTTAAATGAAGCTTTCAACCTCACCTTTGGTGATTGGTAGCACTGGAGCTATACGGTTGCTACAACGTAACATAATACGAAAMGATTTTTTCGACTACCCAATATATATAACCCTATATTTCGATTAGTGTTAGGTGATACAAAGAAACCGTTAGGTGAACAAAACTATTGTATTCTGTAGCAACATGTTGCAGGAGTATAAGAATGACTAGATTAGGGACAAGCATTGTTACCACTTTATTTCAGATGTTGGTCGGGGCGAAAATCGTATAATTTTTCAAAAGAGAAGGGAAGTTTTAAAAGAGCRTTTTCGGTAATTAATTATCAAAAATCTAATTTTCGACTTTAATATCTCGTTTAATTTRGCTATTCCTCTGAATCCGCTGAAAGGGGATTTACAAAGCTGAAGTTCTCACTTTTCTCTATTCCCAGCATAATGAGTTCACGTCAATGGCCTGTGGAAAMTATATTTTTTTAAGCGGTCATGATTGACAACCGTATGTAAAATAGTAAGCGTAACATAAACCGCTCTCTGCAATAAATTATTTTACTCGTACTAGACTGGATTGACTGTATTGATTATGCGAGCCCATAAATAAGAGCACATCATAGGAATGTTAGTCTATGCAACTACTTATAGCCTAATGAGTTATTTATAGCGTCCAAAATCTATATGTGACCATATTGGCTCGCATGTCAAACTATATGCATTGTATGAACTGCCAGTCGCAATTTAGTCGTACACACATACATTTACTGTATGTTCACTGAGTGACACAAATACAATGCATTATTTGCGAATATCGGCTTATTGAATCTATAATTTATTCTCATAAGCAAACTGTGCCACCAACTCATTAATATTAATACATGCTTATGAATATGAGTTGCAAGTGTGCATATGTATGTATGTGATTGCACGTCTTGTCAATATATTGGCAAGCGTTCAACTCAATTGTTAGCTGCCCAGGTAATATTAATTAATTACAAAAATAACAGCTCCTAAACAGGGTAATGAGAAGTTCATTCTGCAATGTGAATAATATTTCCTCATACATATATAAATTAGTATATAGGTATATAGAAACCTGGATCCACTGCAAGAAACAACATATATGCAATAAAGGAGCAACTATAATTATGTATAAAGAGCGAGTTGGTAGAGAGAATTGCATTTGAATAAAAGGAAATATTTGTCTTTTTGAAATTTGAATATTTATGTGCCACTTCTATGCTTCAATAATTTTCTTTTCCGATAGGAAAGATGAGTATCATTTCATTATGAAATTCTTCCCAAACCGACGTATTTTACTAATAGTGGCAATTTAATCTTCATATTATATAACATTTTTATTATCATGAAATATTATGAAGACAACATATGATACTGATACCACTACTGCACTACTGGTGGACACGGAAATTATAATACTAGAGCTCAATCGTAAAGTAGACAATATATTAATAACTTAGCAAGAAGTTTTGATGCAGTTTTTAATGACTTTTAAAAATGTATTAGATATTACTAAATGACAACCTGACTTAGCAATTTTATGCTACTTGAAGTTAAGAATATTTCTGGAAATGRATAGCAAGTATGCTTAAAATCGTAGACATAATCAATATAGGCATTATAAGTATATTAAAATATATTTTATTGAACCATAAGAAATCATAGTTACGTACATCATATGTCTCGATTCGTCAAGTGTAGCGAAGCGAATGRACTTTCTATCATGAATCGATCTTTTTGAAGATGAGTAAACGAACACAGTTGGCAAGTGCTTATTATAATATAATAATAGGTAAAGTTTAAGAAATCATTTGACCATTTTTGTAGATTTTGTTTACTCTATATGATATTTTCATACATTCTTGGCACTTTTCGTTGATTTGTAAGCCTTTAATTATTGTATTTTTCGCATATTGTTTTATAGTTTATTTATAAATTTTGTTTCCGTCAATTAAAATGATAAGCAAATGTAAACTATTTCCAAAATCCAAAAAGATCTCTCTTATATAAATAATGAAAACATAAAGGATCCTCATACAACTTATCATATGATCATTACAGGGTATTTCGACGGCAATGGGATCTTATTTAAAATAACCTGACAATGCCAAGTTGTTCAATAAGTTTCGTTGTTCGCTAAGAAAGGGCATTGCTGCTAGCCAAATGTTTTTTGTTTTGTTGGTACACTCTTCATATGAACGTATRTATATGTGAAGTTTCGTTTCAATCTTTCAATTCATTCTTTGTTTACAAGCCATTTAATGTCGTTGTGCCACAGTATTTTTTTACAATGGAAAAAATTGAATAACGTGCAATGTTAAAATTCTTACTTTTGGAAGGTGGCAGAAATTCACGAACGAATGTTAAAAGTGTATAATGATTGTTCACCTACAATTATAACAGTAGAAAGATGGGTTGCTGTATTTCAACGTGGCCGTACAAGCCTTGAAGATCGTCGATTGACGGAGAGAGATTTAATAGAGGTTSTACACATCGCATTAGACCGTGTGAGCCATATATTGAATGAAATTTCGGCTTTTAGAAAGCTGTGTGCGGCTGGATGCCGCATTCGCTAACAATGGAACAATAACACACTCGAATGCGACTTTCTCAGCAACATTTGAGGCGTTTTGAAAAGGATGAAGTSGATTTTGCGCCTCGATTTATCACTATGGATGAGACWTKGGTCTATCACCATGATCTTGAATCAAAAMTARARACCAAAGAGTGGTGTGAACCTGGTTGYTCGGCTTCGAAACGAGTTCATGTCCGGAAATAAGCCAAGAAGGTTTTGAGATCCGTGAGGAATTTTGTTGGTGGATTACTTCAAAACTGGTAAAATAATTAATTCTGATTATTATTGCATCCTTTTGGACCAGTTGAAGAAAAAACATTTGTGAGAAAAGACGCGGTTTGCAGAAGGAAAAARTCTTTTTTATCAAGACAATGCACCGTGTCACAAGAGCATTTTGACAATGGCTACAATCCATAAATTTAAGTTCGAATTGTTGGAGTATCCACCATACCATATTCACCAGATTTTACCCCGCGTTTTTCATCAAACGAACAGGTCATAAGGGCTGTATTTTGCAGACCTTCCGGATTCTCACTTTAGGGATAGGATTCAAAGATTGGAGTATCGTTGGAGTAAGTGTATTCATGTTCACGGAGAGATTATAAAATTGTGTTTTTCTTACCAAACGAGAAAACCTATTAAGCAACCTGGTATTTCATTTTGTAATATTTTATTTTTTCCTCAAACATTTTGTTTCCATACATATGTTTACAGAGAATCTACGAGACTATCGATATACAGACCACTCGACAGTTTCGATAGATAAAAAATACTATCGATAACACCATCGATTGTTATATTGCTTATACCTSTTTCTGATCAAAATCGCCATTGAGTATATTACATATAAAGAATTATTTCATTGCTTTCTTATTACCCTCACAAAACCTAACACAACTTCAACAGGCATTCTATACACCTTCGCTCCATGTAAATAGCTGGGTACCGCAACTTCATTAGTACTTTCATACATATATTTACTGTATTGCCTTATCTGYACGAACAATATGCTCATGGCCATAATACAAAATCAAATTACAATGAGGCAAAGTGCATAAATAGTCGCATTAGGCAATGTAGTGCAAGACAAAGTGCCGAGGCAAGCGGTTGTGGAGGGAGTCAGCACGCCAGTCACCAAGCAACAATTCAACTAACAATAAATATTAATTTTACACTGTGTTTCGCCATGCAAATAGCCAACAGATTGTAGATATTACATACTTACTTGTAATACCACTGAAGACGACATGGCCACACAAACCGATGGGTGACTGACGTCGATATAGTTTCCATAGGTGYATTCAAAGTATGTAATACATAGATACGCAAGGGACGGACCATGGTAAAYAAACTCTGTAGGAAATTGGAAATATTAAAAAGAGGTATTTTTACTCCGCAACTGAAATTTGATATTTAAAGTGA
Source organism: Bactrocera latifrons (assembly GCF_001853355.1). Lineage (NCBI taxonomy): Eukaryota > Metazoa > Arthropoda > Insecta > Diptera > Tephritidae > Bactrocera > Bactrocera latifrons. Next base: position 121,595 of record NW_017537160.1, read on the forward strand.
TGTATACTATGGTAGTTAGGCAGCTGTGGTGTATATCTGGCTATACTGTGGTGAAATTAGTAATTTTTGTTTTCAAAGCATTCAACATATTTCTTGYTTCAACACTCAACAGTTTGTCTAATAGCAGTTGTGGGATTTAGGTTTTCTATAACATGCTCTGGAGTTTAATTAAATTAACTACATTTCGGTTTTAGTATTAAGCATATTTCTCTAAATTTCTCACGGGTCTATATATGTATATATATATATGGGTATATGTATAAACCCAAGTGGTCCAAGAGAATAGCAACATTTATTGTTTCGCATGACATTCGACGAGTGATGGGAGAATTTTGCCAGCAGCGGCAAGGATCATAAGCAATTTACACGCCCACAATTCACACAAACAATAGTGGAGCAACTATGAATGCATTAATTGTACACTGCCATGCTCTATATTTATATGTATATTTATTTGAATATCAATTTGCATACCGGCATATATGTACGTGTATAGGTTTATCTAGGTCCAGAGTAACAATTAGAAATTGTTGCCGATACTGTGGCAGAATGTGTAGACATTGGTAACAAATGTTAGAACAAAATCAATTAAATTGTATGACAAAACTACCAACAATACACTAGAAATTTATTGTCGAAATATGGATTTACAGTTATATATGTTTTATACTATATGTTTACTTCGACTCCTACAAATTGTGTGGTCATTTATTAATATGTTAGGTTAAGTCTCAACAGGAAATATTATTGTRATAAGCAATAACGCAGGCAAAGTASTGGAGCTCTGCATATATSTATGTAGTTAGTCGATCTCTAAAGGTCTCTTTTGGTACTAAAAATGTATCATTTACAGCTATTCACTAAGGACTCGCATGATTTCGAAACCCTATGAAGGGGTAGAATGAGGCCTTATTTTGGACCATTGAGGACTAAATATTTAGAAAGATTAATAGGTATTTGTACTTAATATAAGACATTAAGTCGTGGTTTATTCCTCGAAATCACATTTTTGGCTGAACATGGTACACAGTTTCAGTAATAGTCAATAGTACTTCTTCAAATTAAGGGAATTTAGTTTCCAGAAAACGAATCGTACATCACCAAAGCAATGAAAACTTTAAGTTCAAGCTAGAATGAATTTTATCATTCTGTCGCTGAATTCAATCCAAAGATCAAAACTAAATCTGAATATCAACTTTTTTGTAGTTGTTGTTGTTGTTGTTGTAACGGCAGAATGATTTTTGTAGTCTTCCTAAGCTATTGATCGCATAAGTTTTACAGTTCCCGGCATATTCAATATTAATTGCCGAAAGGACCAGATTAAGTCTGGACCCGGCTTAGAACACATAATGTCCCGGCAGAGGTGATATTCTCCATTTATGAACTTCATTTTATACTCCATAATCCAGCGATAGGTGCAGAAGTTTGTACACATACCAGTAGCAAGTAATAGTTGCCTGTGTCAAAGGCATAAGCATTCATCCAAAAAGGTAGTGAGTTTGAGAAGATTATGCAAATGCATTCAGCACAAGCAATGTTGTGTGCACAGACACATTCACCCTGAGTTTCTCCTTGTATGTTCGCACGCCATTCTCTGTTTGTGCAACAACGACATAAATACATCATAATTTTGGCCGTTTCTGTATTAATGTGTGGATGCTGTGGTGTTGAATTAACTGCCACAATAAATGCACTTCCGCTTTTGTCAAACACATGTAAACAAGTGTTCTGCCGGCAACAGCAACTAATCGTCTATTCATCATGGGAACACCATGTCGTCGACAGCTGCATGTATGATTCAAATTGTCGTTGTTGTTGTTATGTTACTAGGCAATTATATATGTATGTAYGTATCTTGCATAAGCTTTCTTTAATTTGTCAGACATGAAGTGGAGCCAATTTAAATTCTATATGATTTTCTTATGACCAAATGCCGTAATRAGAATTTATTTCGAGAACTTCAATTGAAAATCAACACCTGGAATAATTTTAGTAGCCTAATGCATAAAGTGTAATTAAAATATGATTTAATTATGGAAATGTATGTAAATATCCGAATAAATATTTGGATTGGTTTGCGAGTATGTTATGCTCAGAGCAGTGGAAATGTGCAAYGTGTTGCTTTCTCATATACGTTGGTAGGCGCAACAACAACTTGCTATGAATAGTTCACAAACATCCCTTTTGTGAACTGTTGACAATGCTAGCCAATATAATACGTTGGTATACATAAGCCCAAATCGAATTAAAATAGAAACAAGTAAGGAAGGGCTAAGTTCGGGTGTCACCGAACATTTTATACTCTCGCATAAAATACCATATTTGTGTAAAGTTTTATTCCGCTATCATCATTGGTTCCTAATGTATATATAATATTATACAGAGAAGGCATCAGATGAAATTCAAAATAGCTTTATATTAAAAGAAGGCGTGGTTGTCAACCGATTTCAAAAATATTTCGTACATGTCATCAGGGTGTTAAGAAAATATTATGTTCCGAATTTCATTGCAATTGGTCGAGTAGTTCCTGAGATATGGTTTTAGGTCCATAAGTGGGCGACGTCATGCCCATTTTCAATTTAAAAAAAGACTGCGTGCAGCTTCCTTCTTCCATTTCTTCCGTAAAATTTAGTGTTTGTGACGTTTTTTGTTAGTCGGTTAACGCACTTTTAGTGATTTTCAACATAACCTTTGTTGGAGGTGGGCGTGGTTATTGTCCGATTTCTTCCATTTTTGAACTGTATATGGAAATGCCTAAAAGAAACGACTCTATACAGTTTGGTTGACATAGCTATAGTAGTTTCCGAGAT
>NW_017537160.1:124449-129182 GCF_001853355.1 Bactrocera latifrons
AAATATGCCCTTCCTTACGCGATCTTTTGTGCCAAACTTCATTTTAATACCTTCATTTATGGCTTAGTTATGCCACTTTATAGGTTTCCGGTTTTCGCCATTTTGTGGGCGTGGCAGTGGGCCGATTTTGCCCATCTTYGAACTTAACCTTGCACGGACGGACGGACGGACAGACAGACATCCGGATTTCAACTCTACTCGTCACGGTGATCACTTTGGTATATACATATAACCCTATRTCTGACTCTKTTAGTTTTAGGACTTACAAACAACCGTAATGTGAACAAAACTATAATACTTTCTTTAGCAACTTTGTTGCGAGAGTATAAAAATCCACGTGGACCTAGAAAGGCTTTATCAGACTTCTATCTTTATGGATCTGCAGAAGAGAGAGCTAAGATCTCTAGTCAATCCTGATACCTGMAACTCCTATATATTGAGCATAAAGACCCTCGATAAAAGGCAAAGCTCAATAGGCTCAATTAAAAAATTCATGAGGCAACTATTGTCAATTTCGGCTATCTCTTTTGGTTCGAACTGCCAAGATCTTCAACCCACTATTGTAAAGCTGGACCATGGAAGACAGTGTATGGATATCTCTACTAAAAAGTTCGAAAGTTGTGTTATTTAATTAAATACTACTAAAAATTTTAACTGGTTAATTAGGAGATTCTCTCTACTCCTTAAATTACTTGATATACATTACATGGAAAGCTCTTCTCATCGCTCTGCCTGAAAGAACGTTTTTTATGAGATTTAATTTTTTCCTGCAACCCTGAAATTCTAAGGTCTTGTTTCGGTTAGTGGCATCATCGGATGGATCTCACTCATCAAACCTAACAATCCTCAAAACTCATCTTAGCATATCCATCTTCAGAGTTCAGTTAGTGTGAAATTGCCTTGGCTCTCCTTCGTATAGCCCTTCAGATAATCAAAATCATTTGTCATCAGAAAATTTTTGACAAATAACTGATGAAAGTGAAAGTGAAGTAACCAAAAATCGGACATAACATAATATTAATARTAATTTGTAAAACTATCTAAAACTATAACAAATTCTCATTTAAAATAATTACCCCAGTTTATATGTAAATTGTATCTCKTGTTATGAAAACAGCCCCTTAAAATAAATAACATATCTGTACACAAATAATACAATAATATTCCGTGCATATTCTCATTATAAATCTTGATAAGGACTCCTATTGTAAATAATCCACCGAGTCTGCTTATCTCATTCATTTTCTAATCTATATCGTCCTAAATACAATAACGAGCAAAAATATAGTAAATAAATAAAATATTTATGAAAATAGCTCAGCTTCTCCTCAAATATTTTACAGGCCATCGATGAGGGTTTCATTGAAGACATTAATGGTATACTTAACACTGGTGATTTGCCCAACCTCTATCAGTTGGAAGACAAAGCGGCAATTATGGAGAATATGACGAGTGTTGCAAAGCAATTGGTGAGTGGAAATGTGTTCCGTTTGCGAGTATTTTATTTAAATAGTGGTGCGCTTTAGAAATTTGTATGTTTAAATTTTGTATAGGGTACACTTTTAGTGGTATGCAATTTCTAAACAAATTAGCTTACTAGGTTTCTCCAGCAAAACTATCGTCAGCGACGGACCAAATTTCTGGCTTAATGGAGATATGTAAGCATAYGTAAAATTATCATGTTTGGAGTGCGAAAAATCCTTGAGTAAAATTTCTTCATGTAGTTTTCCTTTGTGACGAGCTTTTGGTAAAACCATAGTACAGAATTGAAGCTCTAAAAACACACCCTTTATATATTATAMATCAGAAGTGGTAGTTTAGAAGGTGTGCAAAGATAATAGCACTAAATTGTTTGTAAATGCGACTTAGAGAAGGTGGTCATACAAAAAGATTATCACACTAGGGTGTTCCCAATATAGTTCATGGAAATGTTAAGGCTATAACTTTGTAGACTTATATATATAATTGTGTTAACAGACATATATCGTTAAGTAAATAAATAACGTGAAATTAAAAAGAGTTAAATTAACTAAAAATAATTTTCCTACAAATTTAGAGAACAATTTACGTTGACCTTGAAACATATTTTCATATATTTTTTTCTGTGATAACAATCGATGTTTTGTGATTCAACTGCGTCTTAAGTACTACCATATTTCTCAAGTTACTTTAATTTGGCATCGTACTTATTCCAAGAGAGGCCTTAATGCTTTGTTTTTTGTTCTCGTTGTTGTTGTTGCTGCTGCTGTTGTCACTATTGGCCCACAAGTAGCTCATTATTTTGGCAATATAGCAATAATAGGCGACACAACAAGTCTCGGTGTCGAGTAAATGCTCGAGCAACAAGGCAATCGAACTAAATACAGCAATTACGATAGTAACAACAACAGCAGYAACATAGACAATGACAACGGCCGAACACATACCGCATACCATACTTACTTATGCACCGACCGTACAATAACAAGTTGTTATTTCATGAACTRTATTTGCTTTATTTCCGGTAACACATTCATTTCCGTCTTCCTGCACCGGTTGCCACTCCCATGTCGGTCGTTTGCGGACCATCGAATGACAAATATTGGTTGCTTGCTTGGCCGATTCAATTTTACTTCCTTTAACCTGCTTTATAATTCTGTTGCCATCATTTTGAATTTCTGTCTTTGCACTATTTTCATGACTACAACAACAACCAAATGTTACTGCTGCCATTGCTGCTTGCTCTCCGTGCCATTACCGTTGCCACTTCACACCACTRTGGGAATTTCATTTGCACTTCTTCCGTCCTGACTGCATTACATGCCACGCACCGCCCGATGGCCTGACCTGGCCTGCCACACTGCAATGTTGCACTGCTGTTCTGGTGCCCCGCTCCGCAACATCCTCGAGTGGCTCACAATCAATTCATATTTCGACTGCATTATTGAATGATGCATCTTCCTACTTACGAACTCGGTTAACRCTCGCACATGCAACTGCCGCTGCCAYTGGCGCTGCTGCTGCCACTCTAACTGCCACTGATGTCGATGCTGATGATAATTTCCTGCAAATAAAATACATCCAACGGCACACAACRACACCACCAACSACGCACACACGTACACTCATGGTGGATTGCATTTTATACTACAACTGCGGCAACATCGCACCRCCTTCTGCGCTTTGGGCGMATTTCGTCTCGAATGCGGGCTGACTGACGCACAGGCGAGACAAATTGAAAATTCCCCCTCGGAGATGTATGCATACTTTATCGAGAGGATACGTGAGCAATTGCATATAGCTTTGGCATTTTCACCGATTGGCGATTCCTTCAAGGAGCGTTTAAGAATGTATCCATCACTGATAAACTGCTGCACGATTGATTGGTAAGTGTGAACAATCACAACAACAGCAAGTGATCTAGTGATAATATGCACAAAAATCTTGTAGTAAAATTGTATCACCCGCTTTATCAGCCATATGCATTTCATATACACGTGCAATATGCGGGCTACTTGCCATTAGGGTGGTTCAGTTGGTTTTTGAAAATTTAATAATTTTTTTTTACTTTTTGTGAGTTATTTGTGAAACACTTATAAATTAGTTACAACGTATAATCGTCTTTGCTGATTATTTGGGGCGTGTTCAAATAGTTCTCAGTTCGTTAAGTACTTAAGAGCATAGAAACCAAGATAGMCAACTTATAATTATTTTGACAAGCTAGAGCTCAGATTTTAAGCCAGAAAACATAAATCCATTCGGATTTTCGATGTCCGCAGACTATTAAAATCAGTAGGAATGATAATGATAATAGTCTAAAACGGATGTTCTTTCGAAAAAATGCCGTTTTTATGTCCTCTGATTCTGATGTCAGCAAGGGCAGTAGTTAATCATCATTTCGATTACGCAACTATTTTCCGTCATATTTAATGGTCATTAAATAGAGATTCATGGCAAATTTGTTTTATTCGTATATGTAAGTTCGTTCAGCTCCACTTTACGGACAAACACGAAGGCTCTCCCTAATACACATAAATTCTTCCGTATGGAAACAGAAATTCTAACAGTATGGAATGCAACTTTTGCGGTGAAAATATAAGAAGTATTTTCACTTATTTTGTTTTTGCGCTTGCTAAAGTTGAATAAGTGTAAAGTATTTTTTACATAGTATAACAATGATTTCAAGGAAAGTCGGTACGTGTTTGAAAATACATATTATAATGAATAAGTATTTACAGACATTTAAGTACAAGATTATATGGTAGGATAATAAACATATATATCAATTATCATTAGGAAAGTGAGTGAGTTAAAATAATAAWATTAGACTTGAGTTGAAATTAGAAATGGAAGCAAAGAAAGATTGAAATCTTGTTCAAAAAAAGGACTCAAAATGYTTACCTATAGTGAAACTGAAATATTATTAACAGCTAGTAGTAATATTTTTTACTTTTTAGCTGGCAATCTAATATCCAAACAATGTCGAATTATACTTGAAAATATTATTATTAKTAATAAGACATATTTTTGATCATATGTTAGATAGAAAAGATTCCCATACGAATTTTTAATGTTCTAATATTTGCAGAATACAATTAATACCACTATAATGACATAAAAGAGATCTCAGCTAAAGTTCTCTAAGATKCTACAATTAAAGGGTAGTTTTAATATGTCCTGATTTGCTCGTGTTAAAATTTTAGAGTTAAGGATGCAGAAAGCGACCATTAATGACTCTCCTACGAAACCATGAT
>NW_017537160.1:129356-132701 GCF_001853355.1 Bactrocera latifrons
ACGTTAAACCTTTCATTTTGTAATTGACCATTTTACACTTTCGATTAATTGTTAAGTTAAATGGTCTCAGAAATTKCCCAAACATGGCAAAGCTTTCGTTATTTGCATATATATGGAATTATTTGTAATTTCTAAGSAGGATATATGCGCATAAGTACATGCTTAAGTGAATAGAACACGCTGTGAGCACAGCTATTTCAATGGATTCCACATACTCACCCATGTAGAGCCAAAAGTAGATAAATACCCATATCCATGAGTATGTATGTATGTAGGTGTGTATGTGAATGTGTCAAATAAATATACGAATTGCAGGTTCATGCCGTGGCCCGTTGACGCCTTGGAGCGTGTTGCTGAATATTTTATCAGTTCAATGAAATTGGGTCAGGCACAGGAGCAGACTGAGGYCGGTGCCGCTGAGCAAGCATCGCTCGATACCGCAGAATCGGATGACAAGAAAAGCGACAATGTTGAGGAAATTGTGCTCAGCGAATTGGAATTGGAGCTGGTACAAATTGTCATGTATTTCAATAATTCCGTCTTCGAAGCGAGCGAACGGTAAGTGCACGTTTATCGAAAGTTGTCAAACGGAATGAAGTGATAAGTTGACAAGCAAACAAGCAAACAAGCACATAAACCGCATTAAGCACAAGCAAACGAAATATACACACAGACAGACGGACAGATATAGCAATGTGCACATGCATTAATTTGACTTAAATTACAGCTGTTATCTGGAGTTGGGACGCCGCAATTATGTGACACCCTCATCTTATTTGGAGATGCTTAAGTCTTTTAAAAGTTTCTACGTACGGAAATTGGAGGAAATCACGAAACTGCGTGATCGGTAAGTATGCGCTGGCATATCCCGTTAATTACATGCAAACCATATCTTAAAATATAGCTACACCACTGGCCTGGAAAAATTGGACTTTGCTGCCGGTCAGGTGGGTGAAATGCAGGCGAATCTCTACGATCTGCAACCCAAACTGAAAGTGCTCTCCGAGGAGACTGAACGCATAATGGTTAATATTGAACGTGAAACAGCGGAGGCGGAGAAAAAGAAGGAAGTGGTTGGTGCTGATGAAGCGGCTGCGAATGAGGCGGCAGCCGCCGCGCAAGCGATCAAAGATGATTGCGAAAGTGATTTAGCTGAAGCGATACCCGCTCTAGAGGCAGCATTGGAGGCTTTAAACACCCTCAAACCGGCTGATATATTCATTGTGAAGTCGATGAAGAATCCACCGTACGCCGTGAAGTTGACACTGGAGGCTGTGTGTGTTTTGCGCGGGTTCAAGCCGGATCGCAAGCCAGATCCCAGCGGCCGCATGGTGGAAGACTTTTGGGGGCCATCAATGCGTATGATAGGCGATATGAAGTTTCTGGAATCCCTGAAAACATTCGACAAAGACAATATACCGCCGGCAAATATCAAAAAGATTAGAGAGAAGTGCGTGACATATTTGTAGAAAATTTGCAAAATTTTTGAAACTTTTTAACTTTACTGTTATTTTTCAACATATTTAATCTTTTCAAAACCCAGATACATACCCGACCGCGACTTTGTACCAGAAAAGATCAAGAGCGCCTCCACTGCCTGTGAAGGTCTTTGCAAATGGGTGCGCGCCATGGATGTGTATGATCGTGTAGCGAAAATCGTGCAACCGAAACAGCAAGCACTTGCCGAAGCAGAGGGCGATTTGGCTTCACAAATGGAGAAATTAAACGCGAAACGTGCCGAGCTGCAAGTRATTTTGGACAAATTGCAGAAATTGAATGACTTCTTCGCCGAAAAGTCACGCGAAAAGAAGCGTCTGGAAGATGAGATCGATAATTGCGAGAAGAAATTAAATCGGTAATGTTCGTTGAAATGCACAAACAGTAAAATAATATTTAAGCCATATTAAATTTGTTTTTTTTTTTTTTTTTTTTGCACTCAGCGCGGAGAAGCTACTTGGCGGACTGGGCGGTGAGAAGACACGTTGGTCGGAAGCTGCGCATAACCTACACAAATCGATAAGCAATATTGTCGGCGATGTTCTGCTAGCCGGTGGCGCRGTAGCTTATTTGGGTTTCTTTCCAACTGAGGTGAGTTAGTACTCGTTACTGTTAAAGAAATTGTTTTTGGTGTAATGTTGAATTCGTATCGCGAATTGAGCTATATAAACGAAGATTAAACSTGACTTCGAAACTATTCCTTTTCGTTCCTTCGCAAATTCAAGTGGCTGGTCCAGCAGCAACTATTACATAATCAGTCATATACTTAAATTTACACCTTACTTACTCATACATCCCGTATGTTAGTGCTAAAAACTAAGTTTTTAAAATTTATAAAAATTATAGTTATTTTCGTGGTTTCTAGCTGCCGRCTTGTAATTAATACGCTTCGTTTAAGCTACACATTTAACGCATTATTGATATTTTCTATTGTAGCAACTACTAGGGTGTTGCTCACACAAAAAAAGAAAAARTACAACTACTCTAACCGTCAACGAAATTAATCACTGCCAACGCGGATTTTGCATGTCCTAAAAAAAAATAGGTATTATTTTTTTTTTGCTGTCGGTGGTGCTATGTTGATGTGTCGAAAAATGCTTATTTTTAGCGATAGAATATTTTTTRAAATTCGATTAAAATAGTCGTAGCGTATAAAAGAGTTGTTTATATGCGAGAGCACGTAAAATATTTGCGTATGTATGCAAATGAGAGTATGAGCGCTCAGGATTAAAAATTTGTGAAATAAAGAATTCCGGTATATACTATTTAAATGCACTCAGAAAGTGTTTTAGAGAAAAATATAAAAAKCGTAGAARAGTCTGAAATATTGTGATCACTCTCTGGTCCACATGAGCGTTACGTTAAACCTTCTATTTTGAATAAGATTAAAAACGAACACCAGAAAAAACAAAATTTGCTTCAAATATACCTAAAAACTTTAATATTGTTAATTACGAAAGTCGCGAATCGGAAAAAAATATGATAAATAGAAGGGAGTAGTATTGCCAGCAGATAGGGAATAGCACCACTTGAAAGAGAGATATGAGTCACTGAGATTAGAACACACACACATTTTGTCGCCAAACCGGTTTGTAGGCGAAATGAAAACGAGAAAGGGCGAAGACATTGTGACTCTCGTGTCAATGTGGTCTTGCACGCACTAGTTTGCTGCGTTTCGCTCACAAATACCATGTTTGTACTCTCGCAACAAAGTTGCTAAGGAGCTGTCTCTTATACACATCTTTGCATGTCCTAAAAAAAAAAAAAATATTTTTTTTTAGAATGGCTGTCGGTGGTGCTATGTTGATGTGTCGAAAAATGCTTATTTTTAGCGATAGAATATTTTTT
>NW_017537160.1:133654-153679 GCF_001853355.1 Bactrocera latifrons
TATGTATGAATGAAATATGATATGAATAAAAATTCAACAAATTGCCCTTCTTCGAAAAAAACGCGATTAAAGATTTGAGTCTAACTGCAGGTAGTCTATACTTACATTTTGTTAATCGGCCATTCCTGCTTCGTACATGGGACCTTTTTCTTCTTCAAACATATTTTCAGCATTTCTTTCGGCTAAACGAGCTGTTGCAGCTTCCTTAGAAGCTTCAAAAGCTCGTCCTTCAAAGCGACGTATTCGTATCTTGTCCCGTTTGTCAGCGAATGCATAGGCTTCTGGACCAATAGTGATTCCCATGATACTCATTATTTTTAGAGCCGGTTTGCACGCTGCGTCACTAAAAAAGCTATAATTCGGTAAATAATAGGAATTTTAAAAATTCCTTTGGCTAATATATTCTTAAAGGTCCAGTCTTTAAGAATATGCAAAAAAAATCGGTTTTTTTTTTCAAAATTGTAGACTAGAATATCCCCTTAAAATATAAAAATATGCTCACAAATTTGAWCAAATAAGTTTTATTTACATACTACGCTACCCGCACTGCACCTCCTCCTTCCCTCTGGCATATATATTATATTTAGCTTGACAACCACACCGGAAATCATTATAATTTTCTGATAAAGTGCTCACAACAATCATTGATATGTACATACGGCAAATTATATTATATTATTATATTATATTATATTAACTATTTTCCAAACGTAGAATATTTAATTCAATTAGCTGAAGAATGCTTGTGTAATTAGTGAAATATTTGCACTGTTTAAGCTAAAATTGGGGAAATTATGTTGATTTTACTGGTTAACCGGTTAACCGTGAGTGACAGTCGCATTATAAAAGCAGCGCATACTCAATGAACTGTTATTATGCGTGATGTAATGCATATAGACACACATACTTATATACTATACATATAGATACCTGTTAGAAATTTATACTTTTCAAAAGAAAGTCTTCAAATATGCGCCATTACAAAAGGTAAATTTAAAATTATTTTTTAAGTTATATGGTCTATCAAGTTAGCTATAAACAAAATATTCCGTATGTGTAAATTCTATTCTGTTTTACAYTAAATTCAAACCTTTGATTATCAAAATTTAAATTCCTGTATATCCATCACAGCAATTCCTACCGGTCACAAACGGGTTAAAACAGGAATGCATATTTGTTACTTATGTAATGCAATAAATATACCTTTCGTTTTTAACTAAAAATTCACTATAAAATGTCTAGCTGTATGTATTGATGGCCTCGTACAGTTCCGAGCAATATTCTTGAAATATATGTACTCCGATAGTTTTTTGGTAGTTTTACTATTTTATTTCAGAARAATTTTTTTTGAAAACATGTTTAAATTATCACCAGAATATTACCGAAAGTGCAYAAATAGCAAATATTTTGGTCCGAAGCCGTTGTTTTGTCTCAAGACCTAGATCTAAAGTAAGCCAATAGATTCACAAAAGAGATTGAAAGTACCTTTTGATCAAATGTCACACGGTCTGACGTATTATCACTGTCAAAATAGGCTTCTGAACCAAAACTAACTTGCCAACACTTGCTATAAAAGGAGATTTCCCAATTTTATTTTTTTTCCGGTTTCATTCGCTAGATTGTTTCACATTTTCACGTCGAACACTTTCATAAACCCACTATAATGATGCATTTGATGAATATAATGACCTCAGTTAAATTGTCATAATAAATCTCCTTATCGACCTCTACCGACGTTGCTTTTACAAAAATTCAGACCCTTTAGAACAAATCTAACATTGACGTGCTGCACACCCAAAATTATAACAAAATTCTTTTACGAAACTACTCAATCGAGATTTTCGATCCTCTTCTATTTCTCTAATTCCAACACGACGAACAAAGACTAATTGACTTATGGAGATAAAACTTCACACRAGCAAAGAAATGGGTACCAATATAAGCAAAACCTCTGTATCGATTTGGTTTGCGTCCACAGTTAATATGAACTAGTCCGGGTCAAATTTGATCGGTTGATATATTACATGACAACAATTCAAAACTGTTATGCAATTTCTCAAAACACAGAATTGTGTTGATTCTGCTGAATGCACAAAAAGATTATCCCTTTCTTTCTATTCATTTCGGGTTGGCCCATACCTATATGCTGCTAATTAAACGCACACAACTATAGATCTCAGATAAGTCCAGGTCGGCATAAAACATTAGGCAAAAATAGTTTTGGCATCAAAATACGAAAATAGCAAATGAAACGGCAAAGCACCAAATAAATCCGCTGATTAGCAGAGCCAAACCATAGACACGCCAAATGGACAGGCATAGCCTTACAGAAATGCGGCAGACCGTTAGTGGTTTAAAGCGGAATTCATATGCATTTGACGCGCTGTAATTACCACCCACCAGGACAAAACAAATGTGAAGTCGGCGCCATTGCAAACCTTTCATATTTCCGCGAATCCATAAATTACTGTCTGATTGAAGCTTTGTATTGTGTTGAAAAATATTTTKCACAACAGTATCATTTGCAAATTAATAAAATATTACTATGTGTATGTATATGTGCGTGTTTGAAGCTAATCTATGTTTTTTCATTACAGTATCGGGCGCAAATTTTGGAGGATTGGAATGCGTTGTGTGTGCGCAAACAAATTCCTTGTTCGGAGAAGTTCTCGCTGGCCAGCACACTGGGAAATCCCATGCAGATACGCGCCTGGTCATTAGCCGGTCTGCCGGCTGATAACTTTTCTGTAGAGAATGGCATTATTGTGGCCAACTCGAATCGATATCCGCTAATGATAGACCCACAAGGTGATTTCTATTGATTTGCTGCTTCTAATTGAAGTTGTTTGCACTTTTAGTTTTTTGTATTTATACTTTTGTGAGATGATTATGCGCAATTATTCTGTATTTATAGGTAGTAATTGCAATCTCTGTTTTGATGAATTTAAGGTGGAAACTTTTTGAATATCTTCAYATGAATGAAAAGTCGATATTATGAATAATCGGTTGGCAGGTTTCTACGATTGTTCAGATATCCAAATRTRCGATAAATAACTGAATGGAATACACTTSTAGGGTTATGATTGTTAATCTCAATTTTTTACAAAAGTGTGGGGTATTGTAATATTCATGTCTATGAATCTATAAGGAAATGTCTGGGAGAAAAATTAAATATAATTGTCAGTGCAGACAAAAGGGATTTATTGATTTTTAGAACTATAACAAGTGTARATAGTTCTATATGGAGACTTTGGCACAAGCGACTCAGTGGTTTATTTATACAATTTTTACAAAACCGTGTATATATTARGTTTATCAAGAAGTTTATAAAACCCAGAAGGATATGTCGGAGACGCTCTAAATTATATTTCTAATCTAATATCTGATCAGCGTGACTAGCTAATTCAATTTAGCCATGTCAATCGCTAAAGCATATAGCTGTCATACAATCTGTTTAGCTATCACTTGAAGTAAAAATGCGAAAAATTTAATAACATTAACCAAGTTTCGTAYACATTAATGGGAATTTCAAAATAATTAAGAGGACATAATTTTTTATATCTTCTCAATCGGTATAATTTTCATTAACACGAAAACGAAGTTTCAGATTTTTGTATCTAACATAATTATTTTCTTTTATATCACCATCCATTCATATTTTATGTTATTCCAGTCCAAGCCAACAAATGGATTAAGAATATGGAAAAGGATAATTATCTGCGCGTAATCAAGCAAAGCGATCCCAATTACATGCAAATACTTGAACTTTCCGTAACATATGGCAATCCTGTACTAATTGAAAATGTTGGTAAGTAAGGTTTTAGGAGTTAAGGAGAACTTAATCTTAGCTAACTTTTGGTGTAATGTTTTTCTCCTTGATACGTCAATATCGGTGTGTTTTAATAGCTGACTATAAATATCGAAGAATTAAAAAASTATTTRTGTTTTTTATGTATATATATRWWWWWWAYAMRTRKRRGAKRWRRWKWKRKGTRYAMAMMCYMWAAAAAAWWTTYYYSTRKARWAWWMYMMWWWYAYWWYAYWTKTKWWATWKKGSRTWYKMRRAAMWCTYTTYKYRTWTTTKKYMAWWRRWKKYSKTKSMRKYSTWWWASYYMARKTYMAMCMAWTKKKKYMWWMCMWWWWRKKKTKRAAAAATGAGGTTTTAAGCTTAATTAATCCCAAAAAACATGAAATTCGGGGAAATGAATAAAAGTCACAGCTGTTCAAAAAGCAGTGAAAATAATGAAAAAATTTGGTATATTTAGAAATCTTCTTATAAAATAGCAAGAATGCCACGCAAGCCACCAATGAATTGGTTCGCTCGCTTCGGTTGGGGAAATTTCGATTTACACTGATTTGACCACCCAAAAGTATTTTAAGATGAAGAGATGAATGCTGTWATGGAAGTTCAAAGCTTCAGAGAAATTAAATCTGATGAACCTCCCCAAGAGAGTTTTAAAATATTTTCATCCATGCAATGATTCCTTCTTGGATGAAACCTAAAAAGATTTAAAAAACTTCGACTTCAAAACTGTTGGCTCGAAACCGGTTTTAGACCCATAGTCTTTTAGGCAAAGTTGTTCAGAATGATTTGTACAACATTTCCGATTGCGTGATTTCCCCGTTTTTTTTTTTTGGGAACCTGTAGATATAAATGCCTTGTATATATATTTGGCATTTCATTATTTTGATTGTAAAAAAGATTGTTAAAAGTTTCGGGAGCCTAATTTATACATCATGTACAAAATCGCAATAAATATACATACACATATGCATTACATAATAAATATACATATAGTATATAAGTATACATACTGTTTTTTTTTTTTTTTTTTTTTTTTTTTTTTTTTTTTTTTTTTTTTTTTTTTTTTTTTTCAAAACTCACCAATTCGAATTGGCTAAGATTAATGACGCAATGAAATCAGCCAGAAAGAATAAACGAGTGACGTCGATACAAATCCAATTAAAAGCACATAACAACAGAGTAACATGCGCGCTGATACGATATACATACATACATACATACACCCGCAGATGACTTCTCAGAAACACTTATTAAGCTGAGTGCTCTTCMATTGAATGGATTTTTGGGGTTTTGAACATGCAGACAGATACTTGGCGAAACATTTATGCGCCGATACTTAACTGCATATACATACATATGTGTGTATGTATGTACGTATGTTGGTGTGTGTAAGTACTCACATGTTATAAATATAAAATCAACAAACGCATCAACTCAAGTTCATGGTGATTTGCGATTTTTATGTGTTTCGTACGACAACAAATTACTTGTCAAGCCGAGCCGTATCGAATGATTTGAACATTTTTCAAACACAGTTCCGTATGCGGAATGTATGCATGGATGTACGTACATATTAATTTGGCCACGTGTCAGTGGGCAGCAGATGATTGGAACATTTTTGATTTTTCATCGTGTTTATTTTCCGAGATTACGACAGCAATAAAGAACTTGACGACGCGCCGAAGTCTAGCTTAYAATAAGAATGAATACGTAGAAGTGGATCAGTTATAGGCACGTGTTCTGTTTTGGGTTTGTTTAATAAATGAGGAACGCACCGACATGCGTAGTAGGGGTTTTGTAAGCTTAGTTTATTAAAATGATAGTTWGTCACTTAGCCCCAAAAATAGATGCAATTTAAAGATATTAGACCATACCATAGCAAACGAACAAAAATTCGATGTGGATTCTTTTCGTTGAAARATGTATAACCTGTCTCATAAACTCACATTCAGTTTTTCATCAGATATTCAACATATGCCTTCCAAGTCGCATAGTTGATTTTTAGAATAGTTCAAACACGTTAAGTTCATATTTCGCATTTGCTTCGTAATGGCATGCCCAACACTGTACTAAACCACTTAATACCTCAAAAACTTTTTGTAGGTAAAACAATTTTTTCCTATCAAAACCAGCATTTGCACGTGCAGGTTGTGGACGATATTAGMCTTTGGACGATYTTACGATAATTTTTTTTATTTSTCTCACAAAATCAATTGATGASTATGAAGCAATACAATGTTACTTTAAAGTTAGTGCCAAATAATGAAARAAGCCCCACGTTTCCGCATGGCAACATAACATTAAAATTGCTGACCGATTGGGAGTTAACCACTTTTTGCACCCAATTTCAAGTTATTTATTACCATTGCATCCCAAAAAAATTACGGCTTGGTGCGGTTTATGGGGCGGCGTCGTCATTGGGCCTACTTCTTCCGTGATGATGATCAAGACCAGCGCGTTACTGTGAATCGGAATCGCTGGATCGAATCGGATAATTTGATTTGACTTGATCAATATGTGGTTCTAACAGGACGGCGCCACTAACCACAGAGCGGCGCCACAAACCACACAGCGTTATATCACAGTGTTATATCACGAAATGACCCAGTCAGTTCGCCGTCTCGGTCGTTCCATTTGACTCCGTTAGACTACTTCCTGTGGGCCTACGTCAAGCATATGGTCTATGCCMACAAGCCAGCGACGATTGATGAACTTCSTACGAATATAGGACGCGAAATTGCAGCATTCTCGGCCGATTTATGCTTGAAAATCGTCGAAAATACTCGTACATAATGGCATAGAATGTAGTTTAACGGGAATAAAGAATTTCAKTGATATCCTGAACTGACTTTGTCTTATTTAAAAAAACCCCTTTGTAGCGTTCTTATTGAAAAACGCGTTGTTATGTATATAGTCAGACTTTAGTAATGAACCTTGCCTTAAATATTACAATAATATCACTCTTACATTTACAAAACTTAAAAAAATTAATAATATTTATTTATTTGCTCATTTTTAATGAGAAAAGTTAATTTAAAACATTTTTAATTCGTGGCATTTGAAAGTGCTTAATTACAAACGCTTTATGCGGTTTTTCTATTAATAGAATTTTAATAACCTCATATGCTAATGAAAGTGTGCAAACAATATTTGATTTTGTATTTCAAGGGACGTTTTATTAAATGAAATCAATATGTCAAATGTGTTAACAGTAAAAGTTGGCGGCAATAAATCACGAAATATGCACAAACAACTGCACAAAAATACATGTGTACATAAGTCAAAAAGCGTYCATGTAAAAAATATAATATATGCGAGCACACAGGACACATTAATTCATATATAAATAGGTACATATATGTATGTATGCGGATATAATGTACATATGTGTACATATGCTTGTATTTTATATCTAAGTTGATGCTTGTATTTACGAGCACCATTTTTTTGGATTTCGYATCCAATTAACGTTTCAATTACATTTTCAATTATCAATGTTACAGCTGCTTGATGAATTACGATCCATTTATTCCATACGTAGGTAAATGTCAATGTTTGCCGTAAAACTCGACAAAAATTATAAACTAGCTTWTCGCATAAAAACCGACTTCGATTTTATATTCAAAACGTCCGCAAATCAAATAGTTGCGCCGAACGCTACTTCATTCATTTCTACTAGAAATCTACGGCAAACATATCATAAATATATGTAATATTATCAATTTTCAAGAAAAATGCAAACTGCCTTGACACGTAAAAGCTAATTAGTAATATRAAAATGCTGCAAGTAGATTATAATTGAGCGATCGCTATGTTCGGACCGGCAATGAAAACATGTTWTCGTGGGAAAACCTGGTTTTCGCCCTTAAACTTGTTTTTTCGCTGAAAACTACTTGAAAACTTACATTCCACTCATTATAATCGGTGCCTGCTGTGGTTTRATCGATTTTATTGGAAGACATATTTTGCGGACGCTAAATTTTTACTTGATATTTGTTTAAATTCCATATACAAATACAGCTGTCCCTTGATAGTGTCATATTAGGGGGATTCTCTTGTCTTGCAAAATCCTGACCCGGTACACGAATTGCAGAATTTTCCTCTTGGTGCAACGGCACAACAACAAACACATGCAGAAAACTATTTGCAATGGCTGTAAAATATGTCAGACAAAAACACATGTTTATTTTCGTGCCGTCATATATCACTAGATTCTGCAAAGGGTGCTCTCTTGGCCTTGCATATCTCTTTTTGCATTTTGTGTCATCGTGCAATCTTACAAGAGCAAGAGAATCCCCCTATTGATATAGAAAAATGGAAAAGCAAATATACAAAAAGAAGAAATGTGTGAATAGGGGAGGAGCCCTACTCATTGAATTGTGGTAAACAAATAAATTTGTGAGTTGTCATCGAAAACACACATTGTCGTCCGAACCACTTAGATTCCACAACCMACAAATGTGTTTTCAAAATGTTTTCAATGTCGGTCCGAACATAGTATAAGGTTATCCAAACATAAACATTTCCTTGGAGTTAATAGGTGGGCTGAAAAGTTCTTTGACTGATACATATGTAGGTAGATTGTAATACTAATATTAAATCGGTACGAGTTTTGGTCAGTCCCTACCTTTAAAAGGTACGTGTACAGATTCGACAGTCGAACTCTGAGTTTGTGAGATATAATTTTTTATGTGAAGCAACTTGTGTAAGTTTACAAAAAATGAAACCTAATGAACATATTGCATATTATACACAATAAGAAAAGTRATCGTACCTTATCTCTCTGTTTATATGCGTGCTCATCTTACATGTTCCACTTGTTCATTTTAAATACACGAAGAGTTGCCAATATGATGTAATTTGAAATGAAAATTTTATCCCTCTAACCAACCACTAAGGGCAAATGGTACACATGTTTTAAGAGAAAAAATTACGCTCCATAAAATTTAAGTTATTATCCTGTCTGCAATAAGGCAGTGAAGTAGTTTTATAAAATTTTACAGACTTCGTTCACATAATTAAAATTTTACCATGAATTTCATATAATAGAAGTAATCTTTTAAAAAACCAAATGTTCTATCAATCGTCATGGTTGAAYCAATGCTTTCAAAATAGATTATCACTCGTCACTAAACTAAAATTAAAGCAGATACGGAGACGAAGATATTTCGAATAACTATATACGAGGAATATAYAGAAGCAAAGTCTGCGGAAATGATAAATTATCGGAAAATGTAACTTTCAAATTCGCAATAAAAAATATTTATAATTTTTTACACAAATTTCCCAACAACTCTMACAGGTATAATCTAAGTCAAACGAACTAAAATTTTAGTAATATTTCGGGTATATATCATGCAAATTTCGCTCTGATAATTGAAAAAATGCTAAAAACCTTTGTACCAATAAACTAGAAAACAAAAAACAATATAAATATATAAAACAGAGACCGCTCTGACTCTATWTAATTAAAAAAATATGCGGAGTAAAGCGCTGCAGGCATCCAGAATAAAAAAGCAAACAAATTTATGCACTCTATGCACCATCTAAGCGTACCAAAAGCGCGTGTATGGTGTTCAGCAGAATTTCTAAATTAAAAATTGCATTTTTTAATAAATTGATTGCAGGAGAAAGCTTRGATTCCAATTTGACGCCAATACTGGAGAAGAACGTAATTAAGCACAAAGGCGGTCTATTTATTAAAAGCGGTGAAACGATGCTGGAATATAATCCCAACTTTCGTCTGTACATAACAACCTGTTTGCGTAATCCGCACTACTCACCGGAAATAATGGTTATGGTAAGTGAAAGCTAAAGTGCGCCACCGAGAGCATATGAAAGATTGCGGTATTGACCAAAACCAAATAAAGGTTGTGGGTAAATTTGTCGTGATTTATTGATTTAACACTGAGAAGAGAGAATTTTTTTCCTCTGAAGATACATATTAACAAATATAGAGCCGAATAATAATACAGAGTCAAGTAAATATACATATTCGATTATGAAGTTTTGTTTGAAATTCTACTAAAACCATTTACAAACTTAGCCTTCTACTATGGAAGTTCGGAAAATAATATGTTTTGCCAGTGGTATCTTCAAACATATAGTATATCACCTTGCAACCGTAAATCYCTCACGAAAATATTCAAAGCCATTCATTAGAGAAGTTCAGTCAAACAAATATAAATAATATGAGGCTGTTGTGAGAAAATATGAACATGCTATATGCGGGCAAGTCTTATAAATAGCAGGGAGATGGGGGTGCTACCGACTGAATTCTATCTTTTTTTGCCAATACCACATACTATTTTTTAAAGTGTCTCACATACAAATACCAATCATATGAAGTAAAGTCAGCCGGATGCTCGAAAATCCTGAGATTAGTTGTATGGGAGACAGGCCAAGTTTTCGCCCAACTTTATCCATTTTAGGCACAAAGATACTATCTASTCACAAAGATACATACTAGTTATGGTAAATACGCTGTCTCATTTTCGTTAAGATAACTCACATGTTGGCCGATTTTTAGTCATATTCTTCGTGTAAAATTGTATCCCGTTATGTCAATTGCGTCTTGATTTGTGTACTAGAAAGTTAAATAATCGAATCGAACTTAAAATCTTGCTCTAGGGAAAGTAGGCGTTGTTGTAGTTCGGGCGGATCCCGGAATATGTCTGGCTTATTTAGTCAWAGGTTATAAATGTCGATAAGGGTGTGATAAGGCAGTTGTCGCGGTTTAGTTCACTTAGTTTAGGAGATATGCACATTAAACTTATTATACGAGTACAACGCGGCCACGCCCACTTTTTCAGTAAAGTTAGCATAGTTAAGTATATAGATTTGTTAAATAAAATTAACGATAACGACTTGATTTYTTTAAATTTTTATGCATTCTAAACAAGCTCTCTATTTCTGGCTTGTTTTTATATCTACATATTTTATAGGTTGCGGTTTTGAATTTCATGATAACGGAACAAGGTTTACGCGAGCAGCTACTAGCTAACACCGTGGCACGTGAACGACCCGATTTGCAGGAGAAAAAAGAACAACTGATTGTCGAGTCAGCGAAAAATCGTGACGCTTTATACACAATCGAATCGAAGATTCTAGAGGTGAGTATATTATACGGACCTTTTTTAAAGACTTTCGAAACATTTGTGTGTATGTTGTTCAATTTTGTATAGGGTACAAATAAAGAGTATACTGAAGACATTTTCCTTCAGAAACGATTGTCAATTATGAAATGAAACAAATTATCAAAATTTGTCCCGTAACTAATGAAAGGCTCTAGCATAGATATATCTTTTTACATATGGCATGTGAAATACTATATATTGGAATATAAATAGGGACGGTAACACGAGCATGTCCCAAATAATATATATACAAGGTGCATTCCAAAGAAAACAGGACTTAAAAATAGTTTCGTTCTGCTGCAATACAGCTTTTTGCACGGTCCAAAAGTATGTCGAATGAGTGTTCTAGCTCGTTGGCCGATATGGAAGGCAGTATGCCGATGCAAGCCTTTTGAATGGCCTCCACGTCTGCATAACGCTTTCATTTCATGGGCAAATGCATTTTTTCGAAAAGGAAGAAGTCGCACGGTGCTATATCAGGTGAATAAGAGAAGTGGTTTATAGTTAAAATGTGATTTTTGGTCAAATAATCGGTCACAAGCGTCGATCTATTTGAGCAATTTTYGGTCGTAAGTCAATTAGTGTGGAACAAACCRTACACACACCTTTCGTAAGCCCAAATGTTCGGTCAAAATGTGATAAATCGATGTTTTGGCGGTGCCCAATTCCATTTCCATAAATGCCAATGATGATTTCGGCTGATTTTTGATGAATTCAYGCACCGTTTSGATGGAGTTTCCGGTGATCACGGATTTTGATTGGCSTAYATGTTGATCGTCATTTATGTCYTCACGGCCACTTTGAAAACTCTGAAACCACTCTTGCACTATGCTACGGGATAGGCAATCATCGCCATAAACCTGTTTCATCAGTGGAAACTTTTAACAATTTTAAAACAAAATTTAATGCTGGCACTTTGTTCGAAGTTCATTTTCGCACCGATAACACAAACATATGATACTTAAAAGGCAATAACTTCACTTCCAGTGAATGAAATGTCATGTGAAATTCTCTCTGGACWATCGATAAAGATTGCRGATTCTAACGCACTAGCGGACATATAGATGGCGCCACCAAGGGGYGCTAAATTCAAAATTCCTGTTTACTTTGGACGCATCTTCTATGATGCTTATCTGGAATCTTTGAATTAAATATTAAATAAAGAGGCCTTAATTATCTTTCGATAACGATGGAARCCAAACACAAAAAATAACAGCACGTCCTGATAAGTAATTGATTAAATAATCGGAAAAATATTAAAAAGTCAAATTTAATACAATTTTTATTTGTATTTACGTTACTTGTCAGAACTGAAATAAGCACCCACAAATAATTATATCCAATTATAACCACTGATAGCCAAAACTTTCACCTTACAAGTCATATATGGTTGAACTGACAGCCAAAAATTTCCTTTACAAGTCATACATGGTTGAAAGCGGGAGCTCAGACCCACACAGTCATTCGACAATTCCACTGCATTGCTTTGCTAAGCCCAAGTTTACCAATCCATCTATTAGCAAAACATACAAACAGGCATCTTTGCTAATGCCGACATGTATAATGTGGGCATACGTAAATGTAATGGCTGGTACTTAAAATATATCCCCCAACTGTTCAGCCTGAGGCTAAGCCAACGATTWGCTACATGCTTACTTAATACATATGTACTTACTTATATACATATGCTTTATGTATATGTGAGCATGTGCTTCTATTTAACCTCAACTTAACCAAACTCAATTCAGCGCAAACACTCTCTGCCTTACTTAACCCGTAGGTATTATCCTCGTCGGAGGGCAACGTGCTGGAGGATGAGAATGCCATCAACATACTGTCATCGAGTAAAATACTATCGGAGGAAATACAGGAGAAGCAAGTAATCGCTGTGGCAACTGAAACGGAAATTGACGCCGCACGCCAACAATACGTACCGGTGGCCAAACATTCCGCCATACTCTTCTTCGGCATCAGCGAACTGGCAAACATCGATCCAATGTATCAATACTCGTTGGCCTGGTTTCTGAATCTATTCGTAAACGCTATATTGAAGGCGCCGAAATCGAATGTGCTCGAAGAGCGTTTAGAGCATTTGAATTATTACTTTACGAAATCAATTTATCAAAATGTTTGCCGATCGCTTTTCGAGAAGGATAAGCTTGTCATCTCGTTGGTCATGTGTCTGGGTATATTGGTATCGCGGGTGAGTTGATGCGTAAACTGCGTGGTTAGCGTTAGTTAAGAAGCAAATTTGCAATAAATACACATACAGACATATTCAAATATATAGACACACAGAAAAACATATGCACRTAGTGAGAGCGCGATTATTTAGCAGTTGAAAGAAATATGTGTTTGAGTGAACGAAGTTTAGGCGCAGGAATTGGTACTGAAATACCTAGTCGTGTATTTGCTGTTTCTAAGCACCTTTCTGTATTTAGCGCATTTAAATGCTCTAAGCAGGTTTACAGTGCACGAAATGAATTTAATTTCAAGGAAGAGTGAAGAGCACAACATATTTTTTATTTGCTGAAGATTTAAAATTTTTCAATAATTTTTCTGTTTTATCATTAATTTCTTTAATCAATTTTGAAGCACCTATTTTGGAACTGTATTTGATTACTATCCGTCTATAAATTCATTATTTTTTGTAACATTCTTTCTTATCTTGAGCTTTTTTGTATGAAACTAGTGTCTTTTCCACCATTGGCCAAAGTGGGATCGAAGCTCGACCACTTTAATCCTAAACAAATAGAAAAATAATGTGATCTCATTCAATTATCGAGTGACAAAGTCTCTTAAAATCTCTTCAAATCCCAATAGATCGAAGCCCCATAATCAACCTATTAGAATAGAGAGCCGCAGTTTCATAAGTTATTATGCGCTTTAATTTCCGATATGTTGGCCTGGGTTGCCTCACTTAATGTATACTCAAAATTCGTTGAACTGTTTCAATGGTTCAGGACATGCCATTATTGGTGTATACGAGTATCTGAAAGCATTGAATAACTTCGACATAATAACGTATTTGGTTGGTTAAATAAATCTCGAAAAGCTCAATTCGGTTTAGAATCGTACAGAAACATTACAACGAGAGATCGAGTTTGTAGAACACTTTATATATTTGCAGAGTTGTACTAACAAAATGAAATCGATATCGATTAAGATTACACTCCACATCCCACAGGGAGACAAACTACTCAGTTTCCACAATAAAAGTTCTCTAAACATTTATATTAAGAATAAGTGAGCAGGARTGATCCCCGAATCAAATTTTACCGTCAAGGCGGTTTTGAAAGCTCAAAGAAATATTCGTGCTGAAATTATAGATGTGTTCTGCGTCTAGCTATACATTTAATTGAAGACACTTCAAAGTGGGGTACCTGCTATGACACAACCTATTTAAAATGATGCTAATGCATATGTAGGATATATTGAAGGAGACATCAGGTTGGACAAAATAGAATTGCGGGGCACCTCTGGCGTGACAGAAAAAGAAAAGAACTTTTTTTAGTATTAAGAAAAAGCTGACTGCATCAATTGTTTAGACAACATTTTGGTCGTTCCTATACATATTCATATTTCTACATCATTTTGTGGAGAACTGTRTAGATGTTGATGTTCTGTTGTTTTTGGAAAAAAATCCTTTAAAAAAAATAAACTATTAGAATTGATTAAATGAGCAGGCACACTTTAGAAGCGTGTAAATTGTAAAACATTTGAAATATTCCTTTAAAATTTTAGTATGGTAGTTTTAAAGATACTATAGATATATTCAAAAAGAAAAATCAAAATGAAAAATTATAATTTCAAAATTTCATACTTGGTGACCTCCTCAAACCAAAACGATTCCATAGCGCGTCATCAGGGATATTTCTAACATTGGCAWAACATTTTTTAAAATATTTCATTTATTGAAGAGGTTTTGAACTCAATATCTTCGCATTAGTACCGAATATAACCAACTGAAAATTTTTTGATATATGTATGTACAAATGTTTTCCACTTAGTAAATATAATAATATTTTAAATAGTTAAACAAATTACATTCAAGCAATCTTCGCGCACTGCACTCATCCATATTTACCTACAGCTAAACAAAAAACGGTAAGTTAAGATGCTGCAATGCCTTTCGTGCAACACTTAGTCACTTCTTATTATAATTTTTTCTTAAGGCTTTTCCTCTCAGTTCAGTAAGCACTTTAATATATTTTAACTTTTGTTTCATTTTTCCAACACAAATATTCTTTCTACTTCACCATTTCGACGTTGTGCACTCGCATTATTTGCTTAGTCGGCTTTTGACGCCATTGCCATCTTAATGTTGATTAATTTTTCATTTAATCCCATTTAATTTGCATGAACGAACATAAAACTGCAATCATCTAAATGGAACTTACCATTTGCTAATTTCCAACTTCATTCACTGATTGTTTGCATGTATGTGTGTGTGTGTGTGCACTGGCAGCCCTGTCCGTTATAAAGGAAGCGGCAGTTGTACCGGGGATATTCGCCATCGCCATTGCCACTACTCGGCGGGCAAACGATTGGATGCAAATGCTGCTGGCTGCTAGCTGCTAATACCTTGCCTACCGCCTAATATCCACTTACTTACGCTACTATGAGCAGAAAAACAACAACAGCTGCACACAAAATAAACTACAACTATCGCAATGATAACGACTAAAATGCCAACAATGCCATTAAACATTCCTTTATGGTGCACAATAACTAAAATAGAACTACTCACTACACTCACTACACTCATACACATACACAAACACAAACACCCCACAATAAGTAAGCAACTAGTTTTAAGCGATTGTAAAATGCAAGAATTGCAATACTATTACTTATTTCCATTGGTGTTGGCTGTGCTCCTTTGCTGCTGCTGCTGATGACTCTACACATCCACCCAAACACATTTGCGCTTGCCGTTGATGCTGCGGATATGCCGAATAACCAACAATAAACAGGGCAAAATAAATAAATCGCATTTGTTGTTCTTCTTGACTGGAGGCGTTGGCTTGCAAGCGGTGCCGCCTAATCCGGACAATAGTTGGCTACCGGAAAAGGCTTGGACACAAATATTTCGGGCGAGCGATCTGGAAGGGTAAGTTGATAATGAATAAAAAAGTGGTAAGCAAAACCCTTCGCGGCTRAAAAGTATTAGCTGCTTGAATACCTTGTGAGTTTGTTTTAACATTTAGCAAAAAGTGCTTTAAAATATTTTTATTAAATTATATCTATAATAATATAATTTTTTATAGTTTCCATATTACAATATGTAATTATTTGGAATTTGGAAAATTTAAAAACCATATTAATGATATAGATTTCAACATTGTCACGTTATTCTAAACGACCTTTTATTCCCTATTGCTTTTAAGTTAAGTTAAATGGTTCTAACAGTCRTCCGCTCCGCAATGTTACCGCGAGCTTCTATAAAATTAATCTTAAAGATCCTCATAAATCGACGAAGCGTCTTGAGCTGTTCATAAATTTGTTCAGGCAGCTAATATCAGTTTTGGATATGTATCCGAAGGTATGACAGCTAGGGATTCTAGCGATTCCGCTAGGCCCATACCCAAACAAATCTGATATTGAAATATTATATCTTGCTGCCATGTATATCTAACGAGGRTAGACATTCCTTGACYAACTTTGAGARCACAGTTTGAAWGGTGAAGTCGTATTGACATCCTGCGCCAGAGTAAATGCTTACCTCCCTGAAATCAGTTGCACTTTAGTGCAGTAAGTCTACTACCACCCTAGAAGTGGCCACTTCTGCTTGATATTATCATTCTAAAGTTGAACAAAGTTTAGTGTTTGGATTACTAACCTCCTTCAAGGCAGCACCGTAAACCTAACAACAATAACTCTGCTAGAAGTAGGAGCGCTTGCACTTCTTACGCGAAAAAGGATGCACTAAGATCATATTAAGCAACAAATATTCGCAAATACTGAGGTTTAGCTTAAGAAAACACTCGGCATTGAAAAAGTTTTAAGCTAATGGAATATGCCATCACTTTCATTAMTCAAGTGAGGCACTTAAACGGGCAACCTAGGCAACGAGCAAAACAATGCCAACATAATTTCTCAAAAGGCTTTTGTACTTTTTAAGCTGCACAACCTTCGAGTTTTACGCTCGTCTTGCTAATATGCGCTGAGGTTAGCACAAATCGAGGCATCTAAAACCCAACGCAACTCAACGCGGTCGAACTCGAACTGACACGGTTCGTTCACGGCCTTCAATTAGCTAAATGCGCGCTTAATCGCACTCCATTTGTTCCTAAAGAGGCTTCATATTTTATTTCCTATTAATTGCATTTGCCGTACATTAAGAATTAATGCCAATTTCATTAACAAAGTAAGCTGAAAGCGAGTTGATTGTGGCATTATTCAAAATCATATTTTGATATTTCCTAATTTATTCTTCATTTTTATAAACTTCGCTTTGATGTAATGATCCGCCAAAAACAATTTAAATCACAATTTATTATTGCTTCTTCCCATTTCCATTGAAACTTTTTGTTGTTATTTCGCTTGTTCCTTAACCGCTTTTGATTTATATGATAGATTAATGAGATGAAATTYGGAATATTGGAATAATTTTCTGTGGAAGGAATGCATTCATAGACAAAGGAGAGTGTACCTTTAATTTAATGAATAGAAGTTAGGAAGTTAGCTTAATAAATTAGATAGCATTTAAGATTTTAGCTAAGTTTTTATCTTCAACTCATTTCTCAACTTTTTAAAGTAACTTAACTGTAATATATTCTTTTATTACCAGAAACTTAAGAGTTCGTTGAACCATATACAGGTCACATATTTTTTATGAACATGGAGCCTTGTAATCATACCAAGTAGTCTTGCAGGCTTTTATAAACACTCGAGCTCCTTTTACACATACAGATGCCTTTATGTATTTATGTGTCCTCCACTCTTTCTAGTCTCAAAGACTTCTACAAGCAATTCACAAAGGATATTCATCTATGGAAGAAATACTACGACTTATCATCGCCCGAGGAGTATCCACTACCAAAGCCGTACGATGCAGTGGARGAAATGCTATACTTAATTATATTGAAATCTTTGCGACCGGACAAAGTCGTGCCCGCAGTGAGGGTAAGTACGCAATAACAAATATGTAGATTCATAAGAGTTCCTACAATACAAGGCAAACAAGAGCGCATGTGAAATTCRAAAACATAATCAAGTGTATAAATTCTAAACATGCGAAAATCATATGCATTGTTATGTATATGTAAACATACAATGTATTGCATGTGTGGGTTATATAGTACATTCTACACAATTTCAAGGCATTCAACTTCCCCGCGGGAATTCGAGTCAAGTAGCGAACGAATGATGACTCCGACTTTTTTGGAACACATTTTTAGGGATTCAAATTATAATTTATTTTAAATACAACTTCAATGAGTTTTGTAAGACTCGAGCTAATCTTGGGTTATAGTGAATTTTTTTATTTTATTTTTATTTTTTTTTTTTTTTTTGAGATCTTTTACATACGCCGAATCAGAACGATTATTGATATGACTGGGTAAGATCGCTGATTCTTTTATATGATTTTATATTTATGGGGGCAAACAAAAAAACTCCTGTAGTTGGATATCAGTTATCGGCAAAATCGCCCTGAACTTTTTGGAATCCTTTATGAAGCCCGAGTTATTTTTACCTCTATCTGGTAAAAGCAGAACATACGAGTAGAACATGTAAAGGCGATTCTCTCTGAACTTCTACAGTACTACTGATGCAGCTAACATACAATAGGATATTCAATCTTACTGCAGGAATCCAAATCGAATCAGTCAATGTTATAACTCCTTGGATATGATACTAAAGAAAMAAAATATGTGGGAATAAATAAAGCAGTATCTGGTAACTTGAATTAAAATTATACTTATTTCTTATTATACAAAAGACTAGGTAAGTAGTTCGACAAGTCTCAAGTTGAACCCTCGGTAGGGGTCATCTGATAGAATTATTCGTTGATTTAAAAAGTTATTAAAACTCAAGTAATAATAGTCYTAAATAATAATAATTTATGAAATAAAGGCATTTCTTTAATTTTGACTGTTTTGCGTTTGATTATACYCTATTTTGGAACCTTTGTGTCTTAAAAATTAAAGATGATTAGAAAATTCATTGTAGTTGTTTCACTTTCCACTCTTTATACCGACAACGAGGTCGGAAACTGTGAACGACTTGAATATGCCGAGTTCAGTGTCGACCGAAACCTAATAATTCAGAATAGTAACTACAAATGCCTSTCTATTTGATAAGATCTAACAGAAATAGTAAAATATGGATTAGATCAAAAATAAATGAGACTAAGCCTTCTTCTATGCGGTTATTATGTAATACCAGGTGATCAAACCAAAGTGACAAAATTATTGTACCGTAATTACGACTGGCGAACGGTACTCCTGAAAGCTCAAATATAACTACACGTTGGCTCGTGTAGTGCATTGTCATAGCTTTCAATTCAAATATTCGCCRCATTAATGACTCTAACCTTCATATCTGAAAGTCACAACTTTAGCAACATGGACGCAAAAAAGTCGGTTAAAACGCTTGTAACCCTTAGGTTTTGGCAACAACGCAACTGACCACACACGCATAGTATATATATATATATATATGGCTAGATTTAACATATGTGTGCAAATTCAACTTTCGAGCACGACAAGCACTGCTGCTTGACCGACATAATACCAACTGTCAACTGGCAAATTGTAAAATGGCAAGCGACAAGCGCATTATTTGACTGCTGGACGTCAATACATTTTGGCCCAAAATGGTCAGCAACAACTAGACAAAGCGTCACTGCACGACTATGTGACTACGCTCATTCAATGCCGATGGCTGTGTTGGCGTAGATGTGTGTATGTGTGTGGTTGTGGTTTGCTTATTTGTTGGTCCGCATGCAATTGCAAAATGACGGATGTAGTTAGCAACTCAAATCCGACTTGGCAAGCTAACTTGCTAACTATATTTTAGACAAATGACAGCCGATGCTTTCCCGTGTGGGGTGGTGTACAAAATTTCCTCCTACACTCT
>NW_017537161.1:0-38764 GCF_001853355.1 Bactrocera latifrons
AAGTCGATGCCGAATCGCAGTAGAAAGACCAAGATTTGCGAAGCAAAAAGTGTATTCCAGCATTGCAGCGGTTGACACCTCTGCCAAATTGGTCGAATTAGCCTATGAACTGCTGCCCTATCTGGCGATTCTCTAGTTTAAGCCTACTTTGCAGACTTCCAGAAAATATACTTTTCAGACGAGTTAAATACATATATTGGAGCATTTCTAAGGCAAGCTAAAAGGAGACTATGCTGAGGAATAAATCGACGGTACAACACAGCAATCCAATTTTATTTTTCTTCTCTAGGCTATGGGGTTATAGAGCCACCTTCGTACAAATATTGTGTAGTCTAAAAAGTCTTTCCATAAACTGTTGACTTGCGTGGTATTCTTTCCTTTTGTTCACAAAAATTTCAAAATATGGCGAATTTCTCCATTATTTTCACTCATTTTTGAACTTTCAACTTTCCCGAATTTAATTTTTTTTGGTTAAATGAACACTATATGATATGATACAATGTGATGGGTAGTATGCTAGATTTACGACTTCAACCACATTTATTGACAAAATACGAAAATACTTTTGACTACCCAATATTTGATGCTTAACCCTCTGCTGATAAGCCTTTGCTGTGATAACACTACAAGTTGTTCGTAAAAATTCGAATCTTTCAACATTTAACAGCACACTGGCGAATTTCTGACAAACAGATTTTACTTTAGAATGGATTTTCTCTTTTCGCTTCAAATTTTATTAATTCAACAATTAATTTAAATTAATAATTTAATAGCGTGCGATACACAGGTCGCAAGTTGCCACAGTTATCAACGGCCGAAATGTGGTGTGTACATATTTCGAGATGAAAACAAAACAAAAGATTAAAGATACGAACTTGTCTTGTCAAACCGCTTTTTTTGTCGTCACTCTTGCGAGCTATGTAACAAGTTGCGCGCACAACACCACATAAATTGTCTCCCAGTTCCACGTGCAAAATTTCAAAGGGATCTTATAATATTTTCCATATGAACATACAGTTTATTTCGTTATTCCAAAAATTCAGATTTAAATTATTTGCGATTTTTATTTTAATAATTAGAATACACGAGCGCTACAGTGTTTTTAATGGAATGCAATCCGTACGCGCAGAGCAGTCGAAATTCACTATACACTATGAACTCGCCCAGACTTGTTAACGTTGATGTGCACGCCACCGCTGCCGCTCTGACTACTGCCGCTGCCGCCGCCGCCGTCGTCATCATAAACAACCAACTCAGAGCATTGGCGCGCTGCGATTTACCTTTTTTGCTATGCCACTTTGCCCGCGAATACTGGTTGCTGGCCATGTCCGTGCCATTGGCGCTCGCAGTGAGCTCGGCTGCAAGGTTCCTTAGCTTCCTAATCTATTTTCAAACAGTTCTTGACTGGCTGGCTGCGCAGAAGAAGTCAATAAAGCAAATCTCGTCAAAAAGGTGCAAAAAATGCTAGACRGAACATGCAGACTGCGGCAGATAGCCGACGGTGCGTCACCGCAACACAGCAAGACAAGTTGGTATGCAATAAATRTGCGCGCACGCGTCCATAAAAGCGWCGCTGCATGTCGACTTGGTRCATGTGTGCGCGGCTCACAGCACAATTTACGCCTCAGCCGCACTAGTGGAATTTGTTATTGCTTGAGTTGGTTTGTTGGCGGCTGCATATAGACACAGTGGTTTGCTGTGGGTCTTTTAGCTGCTAAGGCTACCTGTGAGCGCATGCGAATCTAGTTTTTTGCCTCTTCCAGTTATCATCGCTGCCTCGATTTTGTTTTTGTTCCCTTCCTCACATTGTACAAGCATTTACATCATAATTCGAGTATGGTGCATCGCGCCGCGCATATTTACATATTTTTTTTTTTTCTCTAGCGCATCGCGTTCAAGCTGGTGCAGCGCTCTGGGAACTGTGCATGCTCTGTAAAAATGTGATATTAACTTGCAACTGTTTACTGGGAACTGAAACATCGCGCATGAGCTATACTAGGTGCGGCTCATCTATGCCTCACAGTTATTTCAACAATTTTAATACAAGTCTTTACCTTAATGTTGCTTGTCATGATCACTATAAATGCGCTCGTCTACCACATATCGGTACATACTTAAACGCTATAATGCTTACTTGTTGTTTTATTTATAACAGTAATTATAACATTACATGAGGTTTGCTAGTAGGCATGTCATCTTTTTTTCCGCTTTTCAGTTTTACATATTTACTCACTTGTGCTGAGAAAGATCACACCCCTGCAAATTATTCGTTGGTTTCGGCATTAATCTCTGCATACATGCCGACATTATCTCAATTTGTTGGTCAAATTCAAGTGTAATGTTTTTAGTTTAAAAATATAAAGAAATTTCAATTTTTCCTTCGATAAATATATTACTCAACTATAATAAAACGTCAAGTCTCTATTTTCCGTTATTTACTGAAGTCAAGTTCCGCAGATATTACACGAACACAAGAAAATAGATTATGGTCTAGGATGAATTGTCATTTTGATTTACCCCAACAAACTTCAAGTATAATGAGCCTAATTTTATTGTTATTCAGAGCATATATCTTTCAGCTTTATCGATTAGTTATATAATATTTATATATTATATCGTTGCTGATAATTCGCGTTAGTTATAATGTATTGGTTGTGACAGTTCTTTTTGAAATTTGTGTAAATAAAGATTAATTGCATATGCCAAGTGTAGCAAGATCCTTCAGATCCATAAATCTTCCGCAGAACCATTCTTTCGAAAACTCGTAACGTCGGCTCATCAGATATTATCATCGTCCATGTCTCTACCATACCATCCACCATATAGCAGAATGGGAAAAACGAGTGACTTATAGAGTTTGGTTTTTGCTCGTCGAGAGAGGACTTTACTTCTTAATTGCCTACTCAGCCTGAAGTAGCACCTGTTGGCAAGAGTTATTTGTGTTAGATTTCGAGAGTGGCGATGTGGCGAAGTTATGACAGTCAATAACAACGTGGGAGCCGAATTACGAGTGCGACGACTTTTTGTTTGATGACAGGAGATATTTGAGAATGTCTTACCCTCTCCTGAGTGGCAGTCAGAAACATTAATATTTCACGTGGACCGGTAGATATATGGCGTCGCAGAGGAAGAAAATGAGAACTCGAGTGCTGCTTGGTCACTGTTCCGGTTACGTACACCCGACTGCCGTGGGAATGGCGGGGCCTTTCTAAGAACTCATGGCTAGGAAGGATTTGTGCCCGATCTCCTCCTCCCCCCTCTCCCTAATCTTGCCCTTCTTCAGCATAACAGTATTTTTAGAAGCCACAAAGTGACGGATTGGTTACCGAGTCTCGGCCATTAAGGTGTTATTAGGCGTTTCAAAACAAATGACGTGGTGATTTTTATCTTGTCTTCCAATTATCAAAGCATATCTGATAGCTCCTTCAAATCTCTCTGTTCATGAGGTTCTTTGGTTTCGCCAAGAAAAAAATCGTAGAGGTGGTGGGTGTAGCTTTTAGTAAAAAATTCGCTCCCAAACAATGTTGTTCCATATATGATTTGAAACACACAGAACTGGGGATTTAAAAAAGTCTCCTTAATTTTCGAACACACTTGGTAAATCTCGACACCACTTATGGCTTGTATAGAAATGTTTGTGATTTCAAATAAAAGTCAGTTTTTGTTTACACTAGTTGTTTTATATTTCTATAATTATTATGAATATCAGATAAAGGTAAAGATACAGTTATTTAATATTTATATTTAAGTATATAATTGCTTCTTACAATAACTTAAAAGTAATACCATAAACGGGGTACTTTTTCAAATACTCGTCAAATACTCGTACACAGGTTCAATAGAAAGAGATACGTGTAAGCGAGACAACTGCACCATACTGACCTTCCCTATTTTCAGTTTATTGACCTCAACGGTTGTGAGCAATATGTATACGCTTATAGAGTTAAATAAGACCTTAAACTAATTAGTTAGTATTTAGGTATTGAATATTAATTAGTAGCTGCGAAGTTAAAATTCTGAAAATTCCAAGTATCTGGAAAATATAATGTTTGTAGTCAGATAGTATTGAGCTGGAATTTTAGAATGAAAGCTTCACCAATCAGTTTTTAATATTAAACTAATTCATAAAGGCAACGGAGCGTCGCGCATTTATGCTTAAAAATTAAATTAGAAGACAGGATTATAGGTAAATGAGTCCAGTTGGAGACTTTTGAGATTTTCCGTTTCAAACAGATAACGTGTACGTGAGTATTTTGCGTTACTGCTGATCCGTTTACAAATCCGCTACGGACTTTCTGCGCACATATTTGGCAAAGTAGTCTGGGCGCCAGCACTTGCATGAGCCGGGAATAAGGAACCAATCGTAGTACAAACGCACTTGGAAACAACCGATATCATCGTGCCCATCACAGTGCTGATTGTATTCGGGTGCGTTGACGTTGCTGGTTGGGCTGGTACCATCAGAGGCGGTGGCTACGCCGGCACGTCTTTGCAGATATTGCTGGTAAGCTTGGAAGTCTTGCACGGAAGGCGTTGGCGTGGTCGTTGAAGTCGTCGGCACGGCGTCCTCTGCGTTCGGGTAGAAAATTTCAGCGACAAGTAGGCTCACCCAACGCGGCGAGGATAGACAACCGCCGTCCAAGTAATGACAGCGGGCTTGTATGCAGCGAGTCACTTCGACGGTTTGCGTGAAATAGCCTTCGTATGGAATTTGCACAACGTAACGCCAGAAGCCCTGATAGTTTTTCGCGAACACTGGTGTAGCGTATTCAACTTTGGCAGGACATGGTGTGGGTGGACCTTCATAACGTATCGGACCGATTTCCTCACGACGTTCAGCTGTGGCTTGTGGTGCGGTCGATGTATCGCCTTGAATGGCCCGATATAAAGTACAAAAGCTGCAAAAATGTATCATTATTTATATTTTTTT
Source organism: Bactrocera latifrons (assembly GCF_001853355.1). NCBI lineage: Eukaryota > Metazoa > Arthropoda > Insecta > Diptera > Tephritidae > Bactrocera > Bactrocera latifrons. The sequence goes on from NW_017537161.1 coordinate 4,931, forward strand.
TATTCAAAAATATATCAGGATGTACACTCACACTCCACCGCCATCGCAGAACTTGCGTGGCTTTCGTTCCTCGGAAGCACGACTATTTGCACGCTGTTCTTCGTCTAGAGCAGGATCAAAATAACTGAATTCGTGGTCCTCGACACGCGGCTGGCTTTGTGGCTGTGGAGGCGTGGCTCGTTTTGCTCGTGCATTATAGTGACGGTCAATATTGTTGTTCTCCACCGGATCGACTGGTTCGTCACGTACAATTTGTGTCACCTTGGGCAAAGTATCGTCAGCTTTAAGCACAGGCAATGTTTTCGATAAAAACTTGAGTGTCTGGTTACGTATCAACTCACTACAATTACAAAAATGCTTTGTTTTCAATATTTTCCTCTTTAATCTAAATAATGCAATGCAAACTTACAATGGATACGGCTCGCCGAGAACATTCTGTCTCATGGGATTTTGCGGAATTTGTCCTTTGTTTAGATCACCACAAATGTTGTTAACCGAAACAGCTGCCTTTTTGTTGCCACCTACATTCTTGCAGTCCGCACTGACATGCGTGTAGGGCGGTGGTCGCACTTTTGGTGGTACAGAATTTGGCGATTCGACAAATGCGTAGTATCCCTCGGGCGGTTCCTCGCCATAATCATTCGGTGTTTGCGCAGAAGTGTCAACGGTGATCAGCGAAATGCAGATTATCTTCTAAAAAAAGAACATAAGTTCTCTTATTACACATGCATATGTATAAGATACAATTGTAATTGAACGAGTGTGAACATGATTTCAACAGATACATTATAATTAACAAACTCTTTACTCTTTGATTCATTTAAATTAATTCTTTGGACTTTAACAAGAGATTTTCAAACGAATTCAAAAGTATAATAATAAAAAACCACTTGAAAAAAAAATTATAAAAAAAACCATCTGATTAAATTTTAATCGGATTCATCCTTATAAATAGTGATAAAAAGGATTTTCCTAGATTATGTTATCCCTTTAACGACGCGAAAAAATTATCCGGAGATTTTTAACACGGAAAAAACAACTAGTTTGCTTGAATTTGTGTTTCCAACAGACACAAGGTTCGTAGCCGCGATGTTACAGAAGTGTTTGGGGAGCCCACTTTTTCACGAGCATACAAAGCATTCAGTGAATGACAATCGGAAAAGTGAAACAAACAATGCTTAAATCGACGTGTTGACCTCAGGGAGATAAAAAAGACCTCAATATCTCATATGGATCAAGTCAATACATTTTGGTTAAAGCTTTCAGCATGAAGCATGTGAATATAAAATCGTAACAAAATACCTTATTTAAAAAAAATAAAGCAAAGTCGTGCAGTCGCCGCAAAGGTGCTTGACAACGTAGCTGAGGACTCTACATTCATCAAACGCACCATTACTAGTGATGACACGTCGGTTTTTAAATATGACGTTGAAATTGTCCAGCGAATGGAAATCGAAAAAACCAAAATTCGCTGAAGGCATTGAAAAACGGGTGGCCCAAGTAGAGGTACTTTTTTCAATAGCCTTTTATGACAGATCACGCGTGGGTCGCGTCAATCTGTCATCTTATTTTTATTCAATATTGTTTGACATTTCAAAATGAACAAAGTTTATATATATATATATAAGGAAATATAGCAGCCGTAGCTGAGAGTGTTCACGAAGGGATGGTCGATTCGGTGCCGGTCACAGCAACTCGGAATGTCACATTTTAGTCGAGGTCTTAAATTGAAAACGTACAAAATACAGCAAGAACAGAAGCCGTCTGAAATTGAAACTCATGGCATCTTAGTTTCAACAAAAGAATGCCACTTCCCACACATCGCATCAATCAATTGATTTATTGAGATAACATTCCGGTGAGTAGATAATTTTAATTTCGAGTCGGTCAATTGGCCACTAAGATTGTGTGATATCACACTGTTAGACTCTTTTCTGTCCTTGCAGCAACACATAACGTGTATCATCCAGCTATCCGTCGAAATGCTCGAACGAGTCATCGAAAATTGAACTCAACGGATGGACCATCTGAGACGTAACCCCGGCCAACATTTGAAGCAGATAATCCTCAAAAAGTAAATGCCAAAGAATGTTCTTTTGGATGATAATGAATATTCTCCATTAAATTTGATGTTTCTGTGCTTTTTCTTTAAAGATGTAGGGAATCTCCAAATGGATTTCCTTTTATATTAAGCGTTGGCATACTTGGAGTTTATTTTAAAAAGGATAATAAAGATTTACATTAAAATACCTTAAGTTTTTGAATTTTGTACCGTCCTACTTATGTAGTTTAAATTTTTTTTTTTTAATTATCCATATGTATCTAGCTGCAGCAAATATTTACTATAGGGTTGGAATATATCGTTATATATATACATTTTTTTTAAAGCTGTGAGATCTTATTCGACATTTCGGCACTTTTCCCCCCATCCATTGTGGAATAGTGAGCGAATACAATGAGTACAATTATTTCTGGATTACATGAAAATTGTACGAATGCTATGATTTCATTAATGAAGGCACGCACTTTTACTTCCAATTCCACTTCAGTCGACTCTCGTGCGAGAAGAACAAATACAGAGACCGAAAAAAAGCACAAGAAAGGAAAATGAAAAAATTAAAAGTAAATACTCGTACAACACAATAACAATGACAATGAAAGTGTCTGAAGTCATCTAAAGAGTTCAGTTTCTTGAAGACTCGAAGTGCTGCGACTTCGCAATGGAACTTTTTTCCGCGGTATTGTCGTTTCTGTCGAACGAAAATAAACATAAACACTAACTTTCGCCAAAAATTAATTGTTGGCGGTTTATTTTATGAGATAAATGACATTTATTGTTGATTGTGTACGTTTGTATGTTTGTGAAATATACATATTTCACATTAATTGTTGCTAACAGCACCACTGTTATGTTGTATACATATAAAAACATATAAATATGTACAAATGTATTATTGCTAATTATGTTGGTGACTTTTTCTCAAAGTTAAGAGTAAAAAAAATTATAAATAATAAATAGAAAATGTATTTTCTGCTGTAACAAGTAATTATTTATTTACTTGCACTTTTAAGTTTTTCGGTGAAGAAGGATTTGTAAACTCATATGTATGTATATCTAAACGAAAAAGTAGCAATTTTGAAAAAATTGAACCGGGCTTTCCAATCGTTCATGTCTTGCTGGATGCTTTTGTTCTATTGTTGTTGCACATTTTTGTGATCTCACTATTTTTTCATGATAAAAGATATGTAGTAAAACAAAATATGTAATTTTTTATTTTAGAAATTTCAACTTTCACATGTCCCAGCACGTTTTGGAATGTTCGAAAGATTCATTAACTCTCTTAATTAACTTTTTCTTTCATTGACAACAATTTGTTTACATCTAATTAAAGCTGTGAACCAAGCATGATATTGAACATGGCTGCACATGATTAATGGAAATTGCTGATCATTAGTTATTAAAAAACAAACCAAATAATCAAAATGTGTATGATATAATAGTAAATTAAAAATATTAATAGTAAATTCTCCTGATCTTTTCAAAATTTTGGAGTCTATTCTTCAAGCAAGTGTATTTTTTCCAACTAGCCTTCAGTAAAGTAAAAATAATACATATTTCATAGAGAAATCTTTTTTAAAATTCAAGACAAGACTGTTTCTATAATTTATATAATATTTATTTACTTATTTTTATACACATAACAAGCTACATATGTATATTCAAATTTGGTACGAAGTTTGTAAAACTYAGAAGGAAACGTTGGTTGCAWGACCAGCTCGGTCGGTATAGCCATGTCTGTCTGTCTAGTCCCTCAGTTTTAGAGATATGAATCTGAAATCTTGCAGTCATCATTGTCTTTCTAAGAAGCAGCTCACTGGTCGGAATTAACAATATCGGGCCACAATAGCATATAACTGCCGCACAAACTGATCGAACCAAAATGAAATCAAGGTCTTTTTATACCATTTTATGCTATAAGAAATGCAGTTATGAAGGGTATTATAGCCTCGAACTTCAACTGAAGTTGAATATTTTTCGTCTTTTATACTAAAGTTGTAACATCTATTGTGGCACCACTTATTTAAGGAATGCACATTTCAATACATACATACATACGTATATAGATACAAAAATAAAACTTTCCTTTCACTTTAACTTGTTACCTAGAATCCATTAGAGATTTGTTCACACTTTTCAATGGTTAAGTGAAATCAAAAGTGACCCTCCACAATTTCAACGAATTCCACTGGAAAACCCACTCTTTCCGCTTTACATACATGCATACATATGTACGTGCGCAGTAGCTGGGTTTCTTTAACCTTTCAAGGGCCAAGCGCCAGCGATCATGCCTGATTTGTTACTTTCTTCACGCTACACATAATTACACCGCCACTGTAACTGATTTCTACCCTTTTATTTGCTATCAACACAGTTAGGTTGAGCGTTGTKGTTATTGTGGTTGTTGTGATGAAGATGACGGGATTTTTGGAAATCAAAAAGTTTCTTTTGATGCCTAAATGCGTACGCCACAGTCAGCATTTGTGTCACTTCAGTGCACAGGTGGTGGAGCAGCAGCAGCGGGAGCGAGACTGCASGGCGTTAAGCGAACTAAATATGCTATGCTCTCGCTTTGCATACCAAAACAGCTGAATTAGGTCAGACGTCAGCACTCGGATTCTACGTTCAACAGCACCTTGATGCATTGCCGCTTTACTGCTGAGTTGTTGTTGATTGCCGCAACATTCACCGCCGAACTAACATGGAAATGTAAATGCTATAAGAGCGCGGCGCTCGTTTCAAACACACAGCGCAGCAATAGATGCTACTCGAATAAATTTCAGGGAAAAAAATTAATGAAAGTTTTGATAATAAATTGACCAAGTGAACGAGTGAGTGAGCGAGTTACAGCGGGAGATGGCAGCACTGTTATGAATTTCGTGCTTTAGTTAGTATGCCGTTCTTTGAAAATTTAATTTACATGTGTATGCGTGTGTGTGTGGGATTACGGTTAATCACTTGCCAAAATGTCCATAACGGCTGTCGACCACTGTTTATTTCGTAATTAATTTGTTTACGCAGCGGTGAGCGGCTGCCAAGGTGTCAGAAAGAACGCATTCAAATAACTCGGAGAGAAGCAAAAAGAAAGCAACGGCATGTCGTGACCGACTTTTTAGCAACGAAAAAAGACGTGGCGCTCATACAAATATCTCCACAAAAAAATCTTATTTTTAAAATATTTCTGTTCCCATATCTCGGGCATGCTTGTGTAACAGTGCCACTAAACAGCAGAACCCCGCATACATATATACAGACATGCTGAGCTGTTTACTTATGTACTAATAGACATACATTGTGTGTGTGTATGTGTGTACAATGGTATACCGGTAAATCGAAGCAGCTTTGTCATAGGTGCAGGCATAACCAGATGAGCGCTGTGTAGCCAACAAACTGTGAAGAATCGTTCTAAATACATGTAATTCTATAGGTAAATAACGGGAAACTGGCTCGCTTTTACTATTTGCTTTTCGAATTTTTAATAGCGTCAATGATGGCTTCTACGCAAAATCTTGCGAGCTATTTATCATTTGAATACTTTCGCAACTATTGAACTCGCAAATTTTACCGCTAAGCTTAGTCAAGCGTAATTTTGCCTTTTTACTCCAATTGTTGTTATTGTAACCATTCAGCTGTGGAAATTTAAATAAAACGCTTGGAGTTGCGAAAGCAACAGGAACCTGCAGCAAGTGTCGACGCTAGAAGCTGCTTGTACACACGCGCACATTTACATGGTCACAAGAAGTTTTCTTGCTCGCTTCCTTAGAGCCTTAGAACTAAAGAGTTGAGCCACAAACTTCAACCGACAACTCTCCCGCTCGCATGAAAGTGGCCAGTAGAAAAGACAGAAAGAGCGCAAAGCTAATTACCTTGCACATTTATTGCTTTGTTGTTATGCTAAATTATGGAAAAACGGGACCAGCAACTAGAACATGCTGAGGCAATCACGTATTCCCACACATACATACATACATACATACATATATACATATGTACATGCAGTGGCACATGAATCTGCATCACAAGTGGAGGCCGAAATGCCTGCTACTGTGCTTCTAAGCGCACTAAAACAACAAGAAGGCAAAAAATTAAGGCTTACTTTTCACCTATCAAAACTAAGAATTAAATGTATAACCTACCAAAAGCAGACGATAATCCATCACACGARCTTTTCGAATTCTCCGAAATATGCACTTCAGAAACTTTTCCAGTTCTTTTGTTTTTTCTATTTACACAGTTATTTTACTTGACTTCAGTTGCACCTCTTATAGTTGTAACTTTTGAACTCAAACACTTTTCCTTGAATTTCAAAAGCACTTCGGCGCTTATAATGCCGTTTTATTACAGAAAGTAGAACAAGTTCCGTCAAAAGCTGGCACTCAACTRAAATATTAAKATGAGTAACCTAAACATTGAACCTCTGGATGTGGCGCAACAGCGCAACAACACAAAACCGCTGGTCAGCCATGGAATTCCATCGCATCAGCCAATGTGCTGGCTTCCAATGTCTCTTTGCCAATGCCAATGCCATGGTCTGAGCTGGTTCRAGTTGGTCTGAGTCCGTTGGAGTTTTCTTTCATGCGCTCAATTCTTTTGGCTTCGAAGAGAAATTCTTCTATTGCTTTGTGAACTTTCTTCGTTGGTGCTGCGGACGAGTACGCGTACATAATAACCAAATGCCTACATACTATGCTGGAYTATTTATGTATGTGCATTTGTATATCTATGTGTGAATATATATGTTTTATGTAGAAGCTCAACACGGGGCTAGTAAATTGTCTTTTACCGCGTGAGTATCAACGCTTCTTTGGATTGCCACCTGAGTKTTCATTCAATTGACAGTGGCGGTTAAAAGTGTGTCGTCTCTGATTTTTGTTACGAACGRAATTTGAGTCCATCTTCTGAATTGCTGAAATGTAAATAAAAATTTAAATGTTAATTGGGACCAAAATAATGGAATTTGTAAGCAGCAAATGTACACGATGGCGTCATACAGGGTTTGTCCGGAAAGTAATAGAACTGAGTCGATTTAAAAAAAATTATTCAACCAATTGTTACAATGTTTTAAAAACTTTCGAAGTGGGCTCCTTCTACGTCGACGCAGCGCTAATAGCGCGATTTCCAAGCATTGAAGGTGCCACGGAAGACACTCTTCGGAATAGCCTTGAGAGCCGATGTGAATGCTGCTTGGATCCTGTTGTTTGCCTTTGGATGTTTGCCTTTCGTCGGACTTTTCAGGCAAGGAAACAAAAAAGTCCGGGTTGCCACATCTGAGCTGCAGGGCGGCTGCGAAAGCGATGGAATGTCGACTTTGGTTACGTAGCTGTTCACAAGAAAGCCGGTGTGAGCCAGGGTGTTGTCGTGGTGCAACTTCCAATCGKCTGTGATGTCTTGTCGGACCCGATTGACCCTACATTTTGAGTCATGAACCACAAATTTTGATAAATTTAACATCTGAGCAATTAAACTAATACTTAGTCGACGGACTGAGTTTAAAACTTTGCGCACATGAGTCACATTGTCAATGTCTCCCAGCACGGTCTTCATCAGCGACCTCTTCCCGGCTCTACAAAAGGCCTGGTACCACTAAAACACACCACTCCTTGCTAAAGCCACATCTGCTAAAGCCTGCTTGATCATATCAAACGTCTCTGTTGCAGATTTACCGAGTTTCATACAGAATTTAATCGCGTACCTCTGCTCAAACGAACGCTGCATTTTCGGCTTGCACCACTCAAAGAAACACGTCGCGCGAAAATGTTCGTCTGACTCTCCAGGGCCTCGGAGACAACTGAACAGTCGCTAGTTCGTTACCTAAGAACACCCTTTACCGAATCCAGTCGATGCGCGAACGCTACAAAGTACAGTCTCGGCGTAAGAAAATCCTATTACTTTCATCCAAGTACTATCAATCCGCATCGTAAAAATATGCTGAAAAGTATAGTTGTACCTGAGACTATTTCTTYTGCTGCTTGATTGATCTACAAGTGGTTAAAATATGATTCGAAGCACCACATTAATTGAACTTCAGCTTCACTTGCTGCTGCAAAAATAGAATAATCATTTTCTACTGCCCTCAAGCTGTATATATTCAGTTCGGTGTAGTCGCTTGTTTCCATTTGGAAAATATGTTCCAGTGAACATCAGCGCCGTTCGTAGATCTACCTTAACCGACTGTAGTCTTCAGTGTAATCTCATGTTATCCTCAACACCGCTTTGGTCTCTATATGATATGGTGTTAATTTCTGTATTAAGAGAGTACCCCTGTTAACGTTTGACCTCAAATTTGCAGGACTAATAATGTGAAAAAAGTCAACTGCGTTTAGACCGGAAAACTCAGTCTGAACTAGATACTATTGGCATCTAATATTAAACAAGCATAATTTTCCAATAATCAATTTAATTACCAGAATAAATTGCATGACTTCGAATTTTTATTTATTGTCTATTACATTCTGCTCATCATATATATGTATGTACATACATTTATTCACTTAAGTGCATATGGTGAAATTTTTAATTTTTTGACCTTATGTAATTTTAACAGTGAGGAAAATGTTTGGTCACAGAAATTTTCAAAATAAAAAATATGAGTAAAAATTCCTTAAGAGCGATGAAAAAGTCAGAAAATAATAACATGGAGTTCGTTAAAACTGTGCAGCTTAGTATTTAAACTGCCCATGAGCTGCAATATGTACTTCTACAAGATATCATAAACACTCCCAATATTCTATCCAATATCTTAAAAATTTCTTATCTTCCACTTCATAAATTATAACCCCTAATTGATGCATTTATAAGTTCTTAATACGATAACACTAATTTAAAGTAGAACTTGATAAAAATTTCTCTCAGTGCTACATGAAAATCGCCTCTAACCCGCAAAATCATTTAATTGTTGCGCACCCACCACATTTTTACCAATTTGTTCGAATTCAAATTATCGCTTGAAGGTCGAACAGCCATAAGCATTACAAATTTTCGTATAAAAACCAATAACAGAGTGCAAGAAAGTTAGTTCCTGGTATCCATACTTTAAGCACTTATCTTAACGTAGAAGGGAGCAAAGTGAGTAGCATGTTCGACGATCTGCAATTGATCCACATGAGTGTGCGAATCTTACGCTTTTGGTCACTTATCTATGAACACACCTGGCGACGTTATGTTTGCCTGTCGATGACGACCTTCTTGGTTTTCACACAGCTTTACTATATGTTCCGCACCAGTGAAGGTATCGACTCCATCATAAGGAATTCGTACATGTTGGTTTTATGGTTCAATACCATACTTCGGGCGTACCTATTGCTGTACGATCGGGAAAAGTACGAAAAGCTGTTGAGCGATTTGGAAGCATTTTACTACGACTTGAAGGTGAGAGGGTGGGAAAATACATTTTCGTGAGAAACGGGCTTTATATTTGTTTTGATATATAGTATAAAACAGTTCGGCATAAAATAGTTGAAGGCATATTTAAATACAGTTTATGTAATGCAGATTATAAAGGGTGACCCATTTCGAGGTTCACTATTTTTTAACGAAAAAAACACAACAATTTCATATTTAAAGGGGAATCTTTATGATCATTTGAAAGAACTTTTTTTGGCATTTATTTTTTTTATATTATATCTTTCAAATGTTGGCCGTAGCTACGTCTCAGATGGTCCATCCATTGAGTCCAATTTTCGTTGACTCGTTCGAGCATTTCGACTGGTAAGTGGCGAATGACACTCGTGATGTTTTGCTGTAAGGCCTGAATCAAAGTGGAATTGTCCACATARACTTTAGACTTTATCGAACGATCTTGGTGACAAATCGACCGGCCCAGAACGTAACATTATCTGCTAATCGAAGTGTTCTCTCCATAAATCCACTGATTAATGCTGTGTGTGGGTGTGGAACAGTCATGTTGAAATCAAATATCACCGAGATCACAAGCTTTAATTTCAGGCATYAAATAGTCATTTATCATGACACTATAACGGTGCGGTAATTTGAAGAGATATGRACCAATGATTCAACTGGTCAATAAACGATACCAAACCGTTGTTTTTCCAGATGACATGGCAGCTCTTGATTCTTTTCAGGTTGCTYGTTGTCTCAAATGCGACTGTTTTGCTTGTTTACATACTCATTGAGGCAGAAATGTGTMAAAATTTGGCTCGAAAACGCCGAATATTCTTGGAACTTTTCAAGAGCCCATAGAGCGAAGCAATGTCGCTTAGGAAGGTCGGGCGGATTCAGTTCTTGTACAAGCTCTATTTTTTACGCTTTCAATTTAAGATCTCGACGTAAAATGCGCCAAGTCGTTCCATACATTAGTCCGATTTGCTGCGAACGGCGCAGAACCGACTCTCCACGGTCTTGTGTGTCCACGTGTACGCTCTCGGCTACGACTGCTATATTTTCTTCACTGCGTGCTGGACATGGTCTATTCGGTCAAATATTATCCAATAATATATACTATGTCTTAAGAGGGGTGATGGTGTTGTGAATAGTACGTTCAGTAGGCCGATTATGTTGACCGTAATTTGAATGAAGTGAAACACATACTTTACCGAACATGAATTCGTAATAAAACTTAACGATTTTTAAGTTTTATTCAGGCATAGGTCTTTACCGAACAAAAATGACAGCTTGGCACGAATCACGCATTAATTGTCAAAAAAAAAGGCTATTGTAAAAGTATCTACGCTTGGATCACCCATTACATATTTATTATTATTTTTTCTTTTATTTAGCATTCAAAGGATTCGTATATACAGGACCTATTGGTGGAAGTCAACACGACAGGCAAATATATGGCACGGGGCAATCTCTTCCTTGGGCTACTCACCTGCTTTGGCTTTGGCTTCTATCCACTCTTTGCCACGGAAAGAGGTATGCTCCGTCATTTGTAGAAATTGTGCACCAATATTTGTATAAGCTCTGCATCGTGTCGTTTCCCCTTTGATTTTTTGTTTAAAGTTTTGCCCTTTGGAAGCATGATTCCGGGCGTTGAGGAATACAAAAGCCCGTTCTACGAGTTCTGGTATATCTATCAAATGGTAATCACGCCCATGGGCTGTTGCATGTACATTCCCTAYACAAGTTTGATAGTGGCTTTCATCATGTTTGGCATTGTGATGTGCAAGGCACTGCAGTTTCGGCTGAAGACGTTGCACAGCGTGCGTCACATTGAATCCCTCATTCATAAAGACGTTCGGGAATGCATACGCTATCAACTGTCCATTATTGAGTAAATATCGTTTTTAATCTAGCATTCATCAGTTTAAATATACATATGTATGCATTTACAGTTACATTGCGCGCGTAAATGCTTTGACRACTTACATATTTCTCTTGGAATTTTTAGCCTTCGGCACACTGCTATGCGCCTTATTGTTCCTGCTAATCATTGTAAGTTGCTCACGTTTCTTTTTTTAAGTGTTTTATCAATCTTATTCTAGGTTGACTCCTCGGCTCAGGCGATTATAGTTTGCGCTTATATTGCCATGATATTTGCACAGATCTTATCGTTGTATTGGTATGCGAACGAACTGCGTGAGCAGGTAATTGCACATTCGTATTTGTTTTGTTCTGACCAGGGTATACACACGACAGAGCGATATCTCAAGCTCTGAAGTTTTGCAGACGTTTCTTTTTCCCGAATAAGTTGCTTATTTGTCGAAAGCGCAGATATCGAACCATTTAGTTGCTATACAAACTTATCGTTCAAAATTCTGTCCTTTTATGAAGAACTTTTTGTTTGACGATRTCGGGTGCATTCGAGATGGCAATCACGACAGCAGTGTTGCAAATTTGTCAACAGCATCAGTTTCTACTGTCACTTTTTGCGCGTAAATTATACAAATAATCGGCAAAATTCAATTTTTGTCTGCACATGCACATTAGCAGAATATCAGCCAATATGCAACACAGTTGCTGTACTGGCATGGATTGTAGTCCAAGGCAAGGGTAAAAAGGTGTGGCACATATCTCCGTATGTAGCTACCATACAGACCGGTCAATCAAAATCCACTTCGCAATCCTTTGTATTTGTGAAGTATTATAGCTTCGGTCCAACCAAAGTTAAAGATTTTTCCTGTTATTTTCTATTTGTATCTTATGTTCGCAGAATCTYGCTATCGCAGCCGCCGCCTACGATACTGAATGGTTCACATTTCCGATACCCGTGCAAAAATATATTCTTTTGATGATCTTGCGCGCACAAAAGCCACCAGCGGTAGACTTGTGTATTAAATTACCACACATGAGTACATTAACGAATGTTTGCCGCTTTCAGATAATGGTGGGCAATACTCAACCGATTTCGCTGGAGCTGTTTCAATCTTTGCTGAATGCCTCCTATACTTACTTCACTTTGCTAAAGCGAGTTTACACTTAAATTAGGACCAAAAGCAAAGTGGGAAAAGKTAAAGGAATAAAAAATGTGGTTTCAAACATTTCTGTTAAGGGTATTMAAAAGCATTTTTCTAATTTGGCTTGTGTTTTCACTTTTATTTCCAATTCATCTCACCTTAAATAGATTTCATCATTTTAACAACGTTTACTTTACTTGTATTTCTGATAAATAAAGATATATGAATACATTAATGTTATTACTTTYCTCTTTATATAAACAAAGTTTAGTCAAAGTCTTTAAATTTTTTTTTATGTTAATATAATATATATACTTACATATATGCTTCATTCATATATTTGATTTTAATTTAAAATCTACTTTAAAGTGTTACATTTGGTTTTTAGCTTATTGCAAGGTGCTAAGTTACGTATACATAGATCATATATGTATGCAAGTTTCAATAATAATGTTATGTAATATAATTACATAAATACTTCGTTTCGTTCGTACATACAGTGGTATTGCATTTATTTCGTCATTTTGTGTAAAATCCGTAACAAAAATAAACGAGGCTACGCGAAATTGTAGAGTTCAAAAAAATAAAAGTTAAAAATATATATTTGGTAATTATGATTGCAGAGTTTCACTGCCAAATGATGTATTCTGGATACTTAAGGATACATGTTGTTATGTTTTTCGTATTCTTCAATGCAGGACATGAAGAGTTGACGAAATTGCAGAAATCACTACTTGTGATTAATTTTAAGTTAAAATTATATTCAATTATAATTGAGTTTATCTATAGTTGGGGAGGTTGTAATCGCAAGCATTTCAAATGCCTTAGTTATGACGCTGTGTCACTGCGAAAACATTGAAAATCGTCAGAGAAAAGGCATTTCATTTTYTAATAGCGGTAGTTCGTTAAATCAAAAAACAAACTCGGCACTATATATCTATGAACTGTATCGTAATGCTATTGTTTCAATAGTCTTGTACCCGGCTTTATATAATAATTATAATATAAACATATTTTATAAAATTTTGCTTACAGCACTAAATAATATAATGTTTTCTTTCTTCTAATAATTAACATGCTTTCCGTTAATCTATGTACTTATATCATGTTTCATATTGAAATTCAAATTCAAGTTATCATGCTTATGCAAAGCTATATGTCAGCTACTTATCCACCACTTAAGATTAATTCATATACAGCAAACTGTTATTACTTTTGCACAGCTCTTTCATTTCGTTCAATTTGTGTAAAATGTAGCAACAATCAATAAGCCAACTWCTGCAGTTTTAACTCTGCTCAGCTCGGAATCAACGTATACGAGTATTTTTTAAAGTAATTGTATAACTGTACTTTCCTACATACACTGGTAATTATCAATAATGTGTTGTAAATTTTCTATTGCATTTGTTTGCCTCTAATCRGTTTACAGGCGTCGAATATACACTTGACATTTGTTTGTACACAACTAAATGTCAACTAAAGCCCACATACATACGTATTGTACATATCAAATGTATACACAATGTGTATAATTTATATAAATTTGGTCACTGTACTCTTAACATTAAAATAATCGTAAATATCTTTAAATCATACACCTGCGATTTAATTGGATTCAATAGCAGACATGTTAAAGACGGTTTTAGCTTGTCCCCTCAAATATTGTACCCAAATATGGATATCTGCAGGGCAAAGCCCGCTGATCGGCGCCAACTTAGTTTTTGGGCGATACCGTTATTAGTTTGTGTGGTGTTACCGGTGAAATCTGTAAGCAATACAAATTAATAATTTTAGTCGAAATGACAAATATGATAACTAATGTGTACAACATACCCAGAGTGATCGACTGTCCATGAACGAATCGTCGTCATCTTCGATTAAGCTGTGGTGGTGATGATGATGATTCTGTTGATCGATAAATATCAGCGTATCTTTRCTGCAGGTATTRCTCGAATTGCGCAACATCGATGAAAGTGTTTCACTACATTCGCGCAATTTGCAATTAGAGCTTGTTGAGAACGAATGCCTTAGATTGAGCCCGTGCATATGTTGATGATTGTTTGTCTGTGTGCCGCTTTCCAGCGCGGAAACACTCGAACGACTGCCATTCCATGGCTGGTGGCGTGTTAGGTGGAATTCGTGGGCTGTGTGCGCTGCCACAGCAGCGCTAATAATACTGCTACTGTTACTTTTCAGACTGCTTGAGAGCAATACCTCTTTATAGTTACTACTCGCTGTGGCTGATGTGGTTGTAAAGCCGTTGAACTTGCTTTGTAATGTCGATGCGCCATGTATGGAGACGGCCAGCGAGTGTGGCGATGAGTGTGACGATAAGGAAGAACTGGAAGAAGATGTTGAGGAATTTCTTACGCGACTGCCATTCATACCGGCTGGTATTGGTGTTGTTGCTACGATAGACGTAGCGGGACTCTTCGGTTTACCATTTACAACCGGTTGTGTAATGTTCAACTTTTGATTTGGCGATTTGGAGTCATCTGTAGCGTAGCCATTAGTTAATACTTTAGCGGTTGTGTTTACTGTAGGCTTGTTTGGCCCCGTGGAAGAAACTGCTATCTCCGTCTTTGCATCTGCCACAGCTTTCGGTAGTGTTAAGGGGGWTTTTTGTGATTTGATTTGTGTAGTTGCTGTATGGGTAGGGGGTACTGCCGTTTCCTGTGATTGGTTTTCATCAATTTGACAGTCTTCATCCATAGCAAAGATCTGAGTTACGCTAACACTGTTCTTCTTTTCTACTATTTTATTTGGTGTTAGTGTATTCAACGCTTTCAATGCGCTAACTGCATTTGTGGCCACAACAGAGCTATCGTCGTCGGGGGAAACGGATTCTGAATCAGCAAATTCTAGAGTTTCGATATCGACCGAAATATTTTCATTGTTCACAACYATCGGCAATGTTTCTATTTTCACTGTAAATAAAGTTTATTAGAAAAAAACAATGCATATGTTATCAAAGCTTTATTACCTTCGACAACGGTGTCATTTTCAAGTGCAGCTTTATTTATTTTGGGTATGTCAATTGGTTTTTCTTCTGTTCTTCCTGGTAATGTCTCTATTATAGCAGTGGTGGCGATCTCAATATTCTTTCGATCGTCGGATATATCTTCTTCGATAACTTTCTCCTCCGCAGCACTTATCTTTTCAACAACTGTCAGATTCGGTGGTGGTGCGATTCGAGAAACCCAATGATCTCCCGAATTCGAACTAGAGCCGGAGCATTCCGCTGCATCACCAACGCGACGCTGATAAAATAACATATAAGCCTCATTATTGATAATCTCCTCCTCGATTGACGCRTTGGGCACTTTAGAGACCCGTTGATCATCAAATTTGTACCATTGCCTGTCGTATGGATTTTTGCATGCTGCTGTGTAATGACCCGTTTCGAGAGTGTCCCCTTGATGATAGCATACAGCGTACAAATCATAACGGGTTTCTCGGTTATCACGTGAACTAAGTGTTGAGGATCGCGAATCTCCTGGTCGAGACTTTTTCCATGGATTTGATCGAGAAAGCGGTCCATTATCCATGGCAGCTGCAGCACTAAGCGTTGTACGCGGACCATTCTCACCTTCCACACCACGCACCAAATGTGGAGACATATCGAATGCATTCAATGGGAATTTTACCATAGTGGTAAGTTTAGCTGCATTGGCACCTTTTTCGTGATGCTGTCGGAATCGTTTGAAATGCACGACCAAGATGTCGGGCAACGACCACAGACCGAGTGTTTTCACAACCGGCAAATATTGCTGACAGTGTGGACAACGCCAAGCATCTTCGGCGCTCAGGGTTTCCGCTTTGGTATAGTGTTCAAGGCATTGCTCTAAAGTAAGTACTGACGTGTCTTTTGTGGTTTTCAGTTTTCCAACATTGAGCAAACGTGCCACACTTTCATCTTCGACCACTTTATCACTGAGATCCACAAAGTACTCTTCCGGCTCAGTCCATTCTAATAAAAGTTTTATATGCGGTGGACCAGCTTCAGATGAAAGCACAGATAAAGCCAGATCGATCATCTCTGTTAGCAGTGGATGTTCAACATTCTGTAAATATGTATCTGGATCTGCGGACGGATCTTGTAGACGTATCTGAAACAGATCGGTCTTCTGTTTTCCACTGGAGAAAACCTCAGGTTTCAGTAATSGCGTCATTTCGCGTAATAGTCGCTTTTGTAAATCAGCATAAGAGCAATCTCGGGTTGTTAGCAAGCTGAATGGCATTCCGAAACGTTCCACGGAATGTGTAAGCAAGCATTCGCCATTCGGTGTCTCTTTATTTTCAACATCCGTTTTACGTTTATGCACATTTGCCACTAACAGGAGTAGTTCATTGGTTGTGTTGGCAGTAGACGAAGTGTTAGTGGTCTTAGCACCATTTGTGATTGCATTGGCAGTGTTGCCTGTCGAACTATTTTTGTTTACCTCCGTCGATGTAGCACTTTTCGCTGTACTTTGATTGGGATTGGGGTTGTTGCTCCGACTTGTGTCACCTTTTTCAGTGTCCACTTTTACTGCTGACGTTGTTACCGCTGTTGATGTGACCTTTGTTTCGGGTACTTCAATGCAGTAAATGGATTCGATGCCACTTAGTGTTGCCACCGGTTGTGAGTCGTAGAAAACTCGCGTGAAACCCTCTTTGCTGATGTCAACTAATACCATGTGTTTGCCTAAAATGCCAGTGTCAGCCTGCAATTGTTCGCGTAGTGCGACAATTGGCGAACCAGTAGGCACACTAATACCGATCTTCACTTGACGCGGGTCCCGTTGCAAGTACACTACGGTCACGAAAATCGTTTGCTGCATTAATTGCGGCAGCTGCACCGAGATGCAATGGAACGGATCGAATGTGTTTGACTGTTTTTTACAGCGWGGGCATGTGAGAGACGAACGGAATTGTGCTTGGAATACCGCCTGCACAAACGAATTGTTGCAACGAATGTGATTGGCTAAAGTTTCTGCGGCGATAACCTCATCCGGTCGACCGTATGAGTTCTGAAAAAGAATTATACAAAAATTATAATTCCAAATGTTATAATATATAGTTTTGAGGAATTCGATATTATTTACAGAATTGCGAGTTTGTCTTCAATGCATTATATTTAATTTTATTAGTGCTTTTTTTATATTTATATATTTATTTATCCTAAGATAGATCATAAAGAATCATAAAGCGAGTTGCGTTATAACGACTTTGAATTCGACGTAGGATTGCGAATTTTTTAAATAAAAATATTACATTTTCAATTATTAAATTGAAAAAATATTTTTGATTTTAGTTTTTAAATTGAGAAAATATTTTTTTTAAATTATCAAAATTGTATTGAATAGTATAAAAAGGGAAGGAGTTGAAAATCAGCTAAATATAAATAAAACAAGAATTAATGAAAAATGTTGTTATTTAAAACAGTAAACTTTTTAAAAGACAACCAAATTGGTACATTTTAAAAATTTATTTTTTTATTATAAGCGAATAAATAAATTTTTAACCCGATTTTTAGGATTTTTTTCATTCCGGTATAATTAATTTTTTATATATAATAATATAATTTAATTTTTTTTTCTTTACGCTAATGAGATAAAAAATTAATTTTAATTAAGATTAATTTTATAATTTACTAATTTTTAATGCATTAATTGCAACCCTGGTTATGCACTTATTTGGATTATTATATAATATAATAACTAATTGTTAAACAAAAACGTTACTTGTTTCAAACACTCAAAATGCCGCCAAAAATGATTTCCTAATTGATAACTTATCATAAGTGATTTTCTAATGTCTCTCAACGGTAGCGGCACTGACATCGCTGCTCTCGCCTCTTTCAGTTTATCTTATCTAAACAAACCTAAGTAAATTGTATCTTTCCACTTTGCAAAAATAATAATAATTCAAGAGCACGCGTTACAGTTACAGCGCCATCGACTTATGTGTGTATGTTCATAAATATTTTTAATAAACATACTTCAGCAATTTGCTTTTGTTTACATAAGCTGCCTTGCGAATATTGCAACAGAGACGTTTCTCTTTTCTCTGCACCTTGCATTCCCAGTGGCTGACTTTTTAATAAATGCCCAATTTACCATGAATGTAAATAAGAATTGTAAAATTAACTGCCACATTCTGCTGGCTGCCATTTATTCGTCGGTCAACCGGTACATTTGACGAACAACAATAACGTCGCAATTTCTCTGATTATAAAATGCATTTTACATACATACATATATGTACACATATCGTATAATATTGTATGTAAGTACATGTATATGTTCGTCTATGAACTGACAGGTTCTGGGAAGGTAGAGAAATCATTGAAGGCGATGTTTTTGTGTATTTTACAACCACATGCGCACACATGTAATTCAGTAGATAAGGAACAGTGTCTAGGARTTGCGTAATGCTCATATACGAAGCTGGGTAGAAAATAGGAAATAGTTCTCATCTTCCGATACGTTAATAATGAAATTTCAATTAATTTTAATGAAAACCCAGCATAGTTGTGGACAAAAGACATCAGTTTCATTAATAAAACATTAAAGGGTAAATGTTGTCAAAGCAAGCGCACGCCCGTTTATAGAAAGTTTTAAGGCTAAACAGTTTATGCTTGCTATTTCAATATTGTTTAGTAGGGGCAACCCCAAAACAGGTGGTTTTTTTATTACCGGAACAAGGTTTTTTCCGTCGAAGGTTGTTATTTCGGCGTTCTAACTTTGTTTGAATCGGAAAGTAGTAATTGGGAGTGATTTATAGAGYGAAGTTCTTGCTTAAAAACTATTAATTGGCAGAAGGCAGTCTTGGCTAATTCTACCCTCTAACTTTCATTTAGTTTCCAGAACAAGTTAGGAAATATTTCTTTACCACCTTGCGGGATATACATTATTAAACTAAATTTAGGTAATATAAGCACCTTTACACTTTTATAACGCCGTTTCGTGGCCGTATTGAGGTCCTCGTGCACTTTATCCAGCAGCCAGAATAGAAATTCTTGAGCATCATGTTGTGTTGAGCTACGAAATTGTGAACCATAGCGATCTACAACAGCCTGCAAGCAAAATATTAGCATAAGAAAGTGCGATTCAGATGTGTGTGTGTGTGTGTAGTTGTTGTCACAATTGAACTCACCTTAAAACTCGTACTGTGATCGCTCTCATTCTTGCATGTCCATAACGCCTTTAACACGTTGGCCAGTTGTTCGGTTAATTCTCCTTTGGTACCAAATTTGCGTGAATTGATTTTGTTGCGTCGCTTTAGATCGGCCTTAAAAATTAAATTATGGTGCACGGTTCATAAATACACATAAACATAAGATAATAAGTGATTATACAAATAAAAACAACATATGAGTGCGCCGCCTCGGCACACCACTCACCTTGTACTGATCCAAAACGAAATATTCCGCCAGTATGTCGGTGTGACTAAGACATTGCAGCACTGCATTCATAAAACATGTGTTGCCATGATTTTTGAGCCCCATAACGCCAGGTGTTTGGTCAGCCGGCCACTGGTAGTTGCCGATGGGTGGCACGCGATCGGCAGTTGTGGATATGCACATAGCGGCGCTTTTGTTCGCCTATTTCGAGAAGTGGAATGTAGGAARGAAGGAAATAAGAAACGACAATTAGTTAAGTTATTTGGTATTTTGAATGTTTTTAGAGAGCTAAACGTAAGAATGAATTGTGCACATATTGATCCAATATACTGGAAATAGTAACTTTGGAGCTGGTTTTGGCAATGTTTGTGCATAAAAACTGGTTGACTTTTACGGGTCAATACTAAGCAATTATGCAAGAATGAATAAACGTTTATAGATTTCGAAATGATAAAATCGGATTTTTTTCTTTAGCCACTTATGATTCGCAAACGAATTTCGAATGAAATATGGGCATATATGCATTATAAATGTATATTTGAGTACTAGAAGCTTTGTGATATTAAATTAAGCGTTTGTATTAAAAAAAAATTCGTCAATATTTTATATGGYGAATCGTGCGGAAATTTATAGCAAAGCAAGCGAAAGGGGAAACGGTATATGATTCGAAACTGCCGCCAATGAATTTTTTCAATAAAAGCAAGTAAATAAAGCAAGCAACGAAYGAACTTATAAAAACATAGACGAAGCCGACAACCTAATCAATAGAACGTTTCATCGCGTAGCGTCAATGTTTGTGGAAATCAATAAAAATGAATTGTAATGCGCATTTGTCGCAGCAGAATAAGATGAGCTTCGATAGGAAAAATGAATTAAAATGACAATGACAATCTCCCTTGAACGCCCGCCGAAAAAGCGCCAATTAAGTTTGCAATTGTGCSACTAGGCATTGTTGACGCAGCTGAAGTAAAAAATGTAAACAGTTCGACTTCAACTAAAACTAAATGCATTGAGAGGCGCGTATTTATTTTCGCCATCGAGAAATTGCTGCAAGGCTGCAGTCAAAATTAAAGTGAAGCGTAGATATGTATGTATAAAAAGCTGAAGAAGAAGAAAAGATGCACATGTCTGTATGTGGGCGTTCTAGGCAAAAGGTGAGTGTAGTTAAGCTAAGCTGGTGGGCGATGTGCAACTAAGCGATCTTTAGTGGGCGTCAAGTTGAATATGCCAATTGCCAATTTTTGATTGTTTGCGGATGCGCTGTATGCGACCTATGCTTGCTGTCGGCAAAATGTGATTAGCGTTTTTGCGTTATTTCTTTAGCGTTTTTTATTGTGGCAAAGCGTACAGATGCCATTAAGCATTTTGGGGACGATGAGAAAGCAGAAGATGATGTCTACCTTTTTTCTGCGCCAGCAAGCGGTGTAAAAAGGCACTATTCCCGTTGTTTTATGCGCTGAACTTTCTTTCTGCACGTCGTAATTGAAAGGAGCAAAAGAACGAAATAAATTAGGGATATTAGGTTGAGCATAACGTGAAATTAGATTTTTTTACACATTAAAATTTTATCCATGAAAATGCGGAATTACTGGTTTTAATACAATACAGGCGCGCTTATGGTTAGGTGAAATATGTATATATATATTTTTTTTTAATAATAATATGCATTTATACTACCATCGAGCAAATTCCATTGATTCAAAATTATCACCAAAATTACATACGTACATAAGTACGTAAGAGCTCATATTTTCAATTACGACTCGTTAAAATTATTGAATAACCTKAAAACCGATTATTCGAGTATGCGGTTTGTAACCATTCGTTAAAAAAATTTGTTCGAAGATTGAGTAGTACAGTTGCCATGAGCAATAATTCATGTTAATTTATATAACGGAATTTTCAATAGGGACGCTATGAAAGTAGATCGTTAGCTACAGCAAACKGCGCCATATTTTTCTCCGCTCTTTTGACAATTCTCTTTAGTAAGGTTTGCCATTTCATCATATACGATCCAATAACGAGTTTTAAAACTAAATATGTCTACCGAAATTCGGAGACAGTGGCCTCAACTTTAAGAAACCAATTTTTGGTCGTCATAACCGTTCTGTCAGATCAAATATTGAGCGTTTAATAGAAAAATTTGAATCCAATGGCACAGCACAAAATGTTCCCGTGGAAGTGAGATAAAGAAGGGCCGTAGTGAGGAGAATGTTGCTRCCGCTAGTGCATCAATTTAGGAAGATCCAAATCCGTSTCCCACACGTCGTTCTCAAGCGTAGGACATCTTTGTAACGTTATTGACCACCATTCTTCCAAGATCAAATTGAAGGGGCTCATTTCTGGCTGAATGGCTTCGTCAATAAGCAAAACATACGTTATTRGTCAGCCAGCAATCCACACCTACTTCCTGAGCCGCCATTGCATCCTAAATTACGGTGTGGTGCRGTTTATGGGCCGGCGGCGTCATKGGGTCGTAYTTTTCCCGTGATGATCAAGGCCTKCATGTTACTGTAAATAGGAATCGCTACCGCCCTAATTAGATATCTACTTGGACAATATGTGGTTCCWACAGAACGGCACCACAWACCACGCAGCGAATGTCACTATCGACTTATTGAAAACCAAGTTYGGTTAATATCTCGCGAAATTGTTCAGTCAATTGGCCGCCTCTGTCGTGCGATTTGGCGCCGTTAGACTATTTCCTGTGCGACTACGTCAAGTCGRTGGTCTATGCCAACAAGCCAGCGACGAYTGATGAACTTCGTACGAATATTAAACGTATAATTGTAGCAGTAGCGCCCTATTTATGCTTGAAAACCGKCGAAAATAGAGCAGCGCCCGGACTTCTGCAAGCGTGACCGTAGTGGCTATGCAAAAGAAACCGCGTTTCATACATAATGGCATCGAATGTATCTTTACAGGATTAATGAATTGCATTGATATTCTAAACCGTTTATGTTTTTTTTTTTTGTACTTTTGTAGAGATGTTATTGAAAATCCCGTTAAATGGAATAGCCTATAGAAAGTATATAAACATTTTTTTAAGTAATAAGACTCTATTTGAACCTCCAAAGCAACGTCGGATAATGTGAGGGTTAGTCAAGTGAACTCCTGGTTGTCGGTTCCTTTAACAGAATTTCGTTTGGTTTACTTAAAAAAATACGACTTATGGAATAAMCAACAATACGSCAACAAGAGTCAATTTATTGCTTTATAAACTCGATTAGTCGTAGTTAYGCTTCATGTCCACTTTTATTAAATTGAAAACAATTTGCACGGAACACTCATTCAGACGTTTCCGCTACAACATGTTTTCGCTTTAAGAACTGTGTTGCACAGTGTTGGTACAAATGAATTTTAGCATTTCATGTTTAGACGTCTGACACACGCAATTCAAATAATTAAAATAGCTGAAGTTCAACTATTGTGACCTCAGTGCTCATTTACACTTAAGGAAATAGAATAAGTCACGTCATATGAAAGCGTGACACACACAAACATACATACAAATAAACAAACATACAAGTACGCAACTTAGCCACCATTATTATGCCACAAAAACGCAAATAAGCACAATCAGATATACATATGTACATATGTARGCACTCCCGTTGAACTCCTCCTCCCCCGTGGTCACTCATCTTTTCTGATTGCTTCATTATGGCTCAACAAAAGCGCCAGCTGCAGTTTCCATATTTATTTCGCTTTTGTTTTCATAATGCCATSAGGCMGCYGGTGGGTGGCGGGCGGTAGCTGGGTGCCAGTGATGTTTATTCATAGAGAGTCTCCTTACCTGTGYACTGTATATTGATATATGGACAGAGTTGCTCAGTTATTTATCAATAGATTGGCAACAAGTCGCTATTTCTTCCAACACATACATACATACATACACAGGTACATAGGTATGCACATAGTGTTGAGGGCATGTCGTGCAGCTTATGAAAACTCACGCCCTTCGCCCAACAATCATTCTAGCCATTATTGAGTTTTACTATTATCTACGTTCTTGTTACACATTGCACCGGTGCAGCTGAGGAGATGAGAAGGCTATTGTCCGTATCGGTTGTGTTCAAACATGCAAAAGTACGCAAGTACGTAGATGGAATGCATGCACAGATGTGTGTGTATGTGTATGTTGAATGAACTATTGACAACACGTGGAAGGCAGTTAACTTTTCTATTTAACGTCAGCGGCTATTTGTTAGATAATAAATAAATTATTAATATCCGATCGACAAAGCTCCATACGTAAACGAGCGTTTAAAACGGTACTATCACTATAATTATAGGGTTCGGCTTATAACAGTATTGACGAGTCAATTCCTAATTAGACAATCAATGGCTTTATAGATGCTGTGAACAATGATAACAGAAAATTCACTTGGAAGGAAGGTTGCGATTGTTAAAAGGGTTTGTTTGGTTAAAAYCTGTTCAAATTTGATCCAGACTGGTCCAACGGGGCTATAACAAATGCATGGAAAATTTTATTAAGCGTTGTTATGCTTGTATTGGCTAAGAGCCTATTTGAAGGCGATCATAAAATGTAAGTTTGGGTCAAATTTGATCAGATTTATAGACGAAATATCTTCYGTCATCAAACAAACAGTCGAAGTCGCAGATAATTTCGTCTATCTTGGAACCAGAATTAACACCAACAAYCACGTCAGCCGCGTCGAATTCCAACACAGAACTTCGGGTTGAGTAGGCAACTGAGAACTCAAGTCCTTTCTCGACGAAAAAAAAAAACAAACTCTATAAGTCACACATTATTCCCGATGACGACGTTACGAGGTTTCTAGAGAAAGTTTCTGCGGAAGATTTATGGTCCTTTGCACTTTGTCAACGGCGAATATTGCATTCGATGGAATGATAAGCTGTATGAGATATACGACGATAGTTCAGCGAATCAAAAGACAGCGACTACGCTGGCTAGGTCATGTCATCTGAATGGATGAAAACACTCCTGCTCTGAAAGTATTCGACGCAGCACCCTTACCCGACGGGAGRAGCAGAGGAAGAGAAAGACCTCCACTCCGTTGGAAAGACCAGGTAGAGAAGGACCTAGCTGCACTTGCCATCTCGAATTGGCGCCAAATTGCTAAAAGAGGAAACAATTGTCGYGCTGTTGTAAACTCTTTATATATGTATATAACTTCAACATTTTGCGAAGCCTTCCAAGTTGAGACTTTTCTCATACTTAATAATACAACTTTGGTTTTGACTGACCTTTGACAGCTACCATGAAACTTACTCGAAGAACCAACTAGAAACAAACAGTTCGCCTTTTTCAAATCTTTTACATTTTGTTAACTATGTATTTATCAGATCTCGTGACTTGCGTTAACTGCATAGCACTGTGTATTAATGTAGTTTAGGAAATCAGTACATTTATAAAATTAGTTACGACCGCAGTGAACGACTCTCACCAATAAACCAACAAAGCAAGGAATTCATTCAAATATTTGACAAAAGTATTAAGTGCATTTGCATAAAAAAGAGCAAACAAACAAAAACAAGTTAAGAACCACAAAGAAAGTGACCGCTCCTAACCGGAAAGAAGCCAAATCACTGTATTAGCCACARGGGAGAGAGGAAATAAAGCAAACAAGGCTGGCCCAAGGGTCCAACGGCAGAACGGTAGCGGCAGCGGCAGCMAAATTGGCAAATGTATTGATAATAGCTGCGCAAACAAATGTAGCACAAACTATACAAGTACATGTGAGTGTGTACGTGAGGACATTGAGACCGTGGATTTAGTGCAAAATATCAGGAATGGACTGTTTGCGAAAGSAAGTRAGATTCAAGCGAATTGAGCTAAAACGCTTTAACATACCTCATGACATAATGACGGTATGATAATTAACATATGTAATTAACACACCATAGAAAGATTCCRGCTAGAAATTGGCTGACAAGACAAGTTAGCAAACAAAAATTGTTTGCGTCTGTCGACATTGAGGTACGAATTTATGCAAAAATCTTAGCATATCAAATATGTATATTAAAACGCACATAGAAAAGGGGTGGATTAAGTAGAGGAAGTGAAAGCGGAGCTTCACAAAGAAAAGGAAAAAAGTTGCATGGAATTGAGTCAATCTCATAACAAATGAAGCCAACATTAGAAAAAATGTTGAAAAGTTAAAAAAGGYTATTTACGTATCAAGGGAGCCACGAGAAGTGACTGTTTCATCCAAAAATTTAAAATATAAAACGACAAATTTGATAATTACATCTCATTCCTCGTCGCAATGCCTAAAACGCAAATCAAAGTAATTAAATACTAAATATATTAACTTTCGTGATTATTAAAATGCGGATTAACGTCGCAGACATCGTTAATTTAATAATCGACTCCGACTACAATTCTCTTATTAGATTTSAGTATAGACAAATTAGTGGCGCGCGAATTGCCAGCAAAACACAAATCAACCACTAGCAAAAATCGGGAAAAATGAAAGAAAGTAAGAAGCACGTCATAACCTSATGTTTGTAAGTATGTATGACATCAGAAACCACCTGTTCTTCGGCTTTCTACGCCAGGTTTTTTATGTTGGTGTTTCCTTAAGGAAATTCGGTTCACAATTCACCGCCGGATATTGGCGGAATAATCTCCAGTGTGTTTTACATAGACGCATATACATATAACATACACATAAATCAATKATGCCACTAGGAAAATTGAGCAATTATTATAAAAAAAAATCTATTTCTATAGAACTAGTAATTTTTCACCATTTCTTGTTAGTATGGGTTTAAAAATTTTATCTACTATAAGWTTATGGACTAATATATGAAAAATGCAGATATCAACGAAGCAACGAGCAACATACAGCATTAACAGTGATTCCATAGCACTAACAGTGTTTGATATCATTTACAGCAATGTAAGTGGAGTACTTGAACAGAAACAAAGACAAAAGGCACAAACAAACATCACTTGTTCGGTTCTCTCAATAAAGCAAACAGTACATACTCTGTTTTKATGCTTGACAGGCAATGCAATGTAAACGATTGTTTGTATTGCCTAGCTAAAAAGTAGCAATTTGCATCATGCACTTACTGTTAAAAGCGAATGCTGTATGTATAATCGAAGTGCACTTATGAACGTATATATTTATAATAACACAACATCCAACAGAGTTTTAGTATTTTATGCCTGTCGAAATGAATGATCTATTAGCACAAACTTGATTATATCTTTATACAAAATGTGTTAAATGATTCTTACTATGTAATGTTTTTTTATATAATAGCTTATCCTGAACTTGAATATGATGAGAAAGTCAATAATAAATGATAACATAAATATACTACATGAATACGCAAACTGTTTGGTTGCACTCATTGCCATAAGACTTGATTTTCATTGCCTTTACATTTTTCTCCTTCAGTATTGCTTTGAAACAGCAATGCTTGGAAAGAACATTGTCAGGCATGTTATTGCATTTACTGTCCGTGTACATAAATTGATTTGCTCGTTGAGAACAAAACACTGCARTATTATGMTAAACGAAYGAATGACTTGAAACATGCTGTAAGTCGACTTATGAAGTTGTTTTGGTTTTTCTTACTGGGCATACCTATTTCTGTTCGTTTACATGGACGTTGGTTTCTTTACACTTTCAGTAAAACGAGACCAAAAAAGCGAACGGGGAGTGATTAATTTTTGCTACTAAGCTCATTTCCCTCTTAATTTCACTCACGCCAAGAATATACCCTGAACACACGGCTACCTAGCCTTAAATAAGCAAATCGTGAATTTCAGTGCTGAGCAATTAAAGCCTTCGCTCCAATATTTAAAGAGTATTACAACACGTTGCACAAACATACAATATTAAAATGTTGCAAGCAAAAGCTTCCACCTCGTTAGATATAATAGCCTTGTAGACAGGCGCTGTTTTTTTCGGCTGCCATTAACTTGAGTAAGCGATATTGCTTTAATGAATAATTTATTTATAGCGTTCTTCGAATTACCAAAAAGAAATGACCGCAAGCATTTACCGGAGTTCATGTTCACACAGAAACTTGCGAGTAGTTAGAGCATGCTCAGCAAAAAACAAGTCATTTCAAATAAACAATAACAACACATAAAATAAATAATATCTAAATTAAACGAAATGTGCGTGTGTATTTGTTCGCTTTCTGAATGAAACGTAAACAATTGGTACCACTGCTCGGGCGTTGGAAAATTTGAGTCGTTGCACTCAGCACCAGCAAGTAGTAAATGCCAGAGTTTTATTTCACGACAATCAACGGTGGACAATCAAAAGTTAGCGAGTCAAGACAGTAGTAGGTATTCGTATGATTATGTATGTACTTATGCATGAAGCTTTCTCATAGCATACCAGGCCATCCGTCAGTCAATCAACCCAGTATGCCAGCCCAACTGTCATAGCTGTTGTGGTTGTTGTCGGTTAATAGGCTGAACACTAGTACTCAAGACTACGAAGCTACGCCCAACTCTTATCGCAATTTAGCAATATTGTCACTTATATTAATTTACAAAAGCAATGCTTCGAGACATTGCAGTATCAAGCGCTAAGTTGTTCGAAGAGTTTGTGAATGAGCAGCTTCAAACCGAAGCATAATTGAGTAGATGTAAAAAAAAAATATTAAGGTGTGAGGTACGGGAAACATCAAGAAAAAATAGTTAAAATAATATTTACTTTATAAATTGTATTTTTAAAATCATCACGGTGATGACTAAAACAATTTCCGAATTCTTATTAAGATGTGAAATTATGTTTCTTCTTAGACCATTTTAACCTCTTGTGTTCATTCAACTGGGTACCCTTCTAGTTGATTTCTTAATTAAATTTTTGACAATACTAGATGAGTTGGTTACCTGGTTATAGCGGAAACTGTTAGGCCGATGAGCTCGTATGAAAAGACATCCTGGTTCTGATTACGTAGAGTCTCCATTCTCGTATTGCGTTCTAACAAAGGGATTTTGGTCTTTGCGAGAGCTTTGCTCTCAGTAAGATTTAACTTACCCAATTCTTGCTGGTTCTGTTACTATTGAAAAATTCGTCCGACGCAACTGTCTTTAAGGCAAATAGCTGAGGAGGAAGCATGAAAGTACTTTTTCTTCCGCTTTACTTAGGTTCCTGCTTTTTCAAAGCTGAAGTTGAAATATTTCGCCCGTCATATATTCGGCGAACCTGTCCAAATAGCCAAAATTGCTATCATTTCCTCAACAAATTTCTGGAAGGCTCAAAGCGCTTTGTTGATTTGAAGTCTTTTTGATCAATATTAATTACTATTTAGGTATCATAATGGACCGGCGTTCTCAGCTATCGGACCCAATTTGGATCGATGTATTAACCTAACATAACCTAGATAAATACTTAGATACGTCTATTTATGTTGAAGTAGGTGTAATTACGAAATACCAGATTTCATTTTGCTGATATATTGTCATTTATGCTTACTTTTTCTACTTATTTTGAATATTATTCTTTTTGTTCTAAGCCTCCTTTCTTCAACTAAAGAGTTACCTAATAATGAACGAAACCAAGATTCCCATTTTGTTTATGTACATATGTATTTCTTTCCAGATATTTTCATTTACTAAAAATGTAGTTTTAAATTGTGACCCACCAACTAGTAACAAATACTCTTCATGCTTGAGGATTGCTATACTGCCACTACTACTCTTGACCTGTTCTCGATCTTTTTTGAAACTTTCCTAACATTAAATAGTTTTAGTTATTGTTTCCTACTCACTAAAGAATAATAAATTAATTGGTGTAAATATTTTTGCGTGAATTTTTGTGCAGTAACTGAAATTCCAATTCAACAATATAACAGAACTCAATTACATACATACATACGTACATATAGTTATAAATAATTGAATATGATTGTTGTTCATTTCCATTATTACGATTGTAGGTTACCGGTGTTTTTGTCGAAGTTGTCGTGGTTCGTGTCACTTTTGTCGGCAACGATTGTTGGCGATTTGCTGTTGTTGTTATTAATAATGTTGGCATTGCGCTGTCAAACACATTGCTGTTGCGACTAAATATGACAAATTGGACAGAGTAGTCATATAATATATGTACATATAGTATGTATGCACATTTATGTATGGTTGCATGTACATATGTACGAGTTTTTGAATGAATGGTTCGGCGACGTAAAATAAATTATAACAAGTAAGGAAGGGCTAAGTTCGGGTGTCACCGAACATTTTATACTCTCGCATGATAAAGTGATAATCGAGATTTCAGGCGTGGTTGTGAACCGATTTCACCCATATTTGGTACATGTCATYARGGTGTTAAGAAAMTATTATRTACCGAATTTCATTGAAATCGGTCGAGTACTTCCTGAGATAWKGTTTTTGGTCCATAAGTGGGCGACGCCACTCCCCTTTTTCAATTTTTAAAAAAAGCCTGGATGCAGCTTCCTTCTGACATTTCTTCCGTAAAATTTAGTGTTTCTGACGTTTTATGTTAGTCGGTTAACGCACTTTTAGTGATTTTCAACATAACCTTTGTATGGGAGGTGGGCATGGTTATTGTCCGATTTCTTCCATTTTTGAACTGTATATGGAAATGCCTAAAAGAAACGACTCTATACAGTTTGGTTGACATAGCTTTAGTAGTTTTCGAGATATGTACAAAACAATTAGTAGGGGGCGGGGCCACGCCCACTTTTCCAAAAAAATTACGTCCAAATATGCCCCTCCCTAATGAGATCCTTTGTGCGAAATTTAATGTTAATACCTTTATTTATTTCTTAGTTATGATACTTTATAGGTTTTCGGTTTCCGCCATTTTGTGGGCGTGGCAGTGGGCCGATTTTGCCCATCTTCGAACTTAACCTTCTTATGGAGCCAAGAAATACGTGTACCAAGTTTCATCATGATATCTCAATTTTTACTCAAGTTGCAGCTTGCACGGACGGACGGACAGCCGGATTTCAACTCTACTCGTCACCCTGATCACTTTGGTATATATAACCCTATACGACTCTTTTAGTTTTAGGACTTAMAAACAACCGTTATGTGAACAAAACTATAATACTCTCTTTAGCMACTTTGTTGCGAGAGTATAAAAATTTCGGTAGTGTGAAGTAGTGAATGCATTTTTGTGATATAAAAAAAGTCGACTCGCTTACACTACTGGTGACAGCATGTACAATAGTCGCAACATGTTGAATGAATGAATGAATGAATTGTAACAGCAACAACAACAACAATAACAATTGTTAAATAACCGAATTGGTGTAAAAAAAACTGTAAATGAGTCGTAATAATAACAATTACAGAAGTACTAAAAACCAGAAAAGTTACAAAAACAATTGAAGAATACAAACGTATGCAACAATCAACACATGAATGCGAATGTTGGAATGGAATTTTTATCAGTTTCTGTCACATATCAAAGTGCTTCAAACCGCGACAGAAACTGAAGTCATCAGACACCTAATGGAATTCACTTGATAGAATTCCACATATTGTTTATGTTAATTTATTAAATCAACAGAAAAATGATCATACATGCCTTTAAATGCGAGCGATTATACGCCATTATTATTTGCGATAACAGACTGASACATACTAGACATATAGCGATCTATGCATATGTATGTATGTATGTATGTACATATGTATGAGGATGTGTATATACATACATAGCTGTGAACTATTTGCAAAGTATTCTTTATCATATTTGGCAAAGCAACGCGAAGAGAGCGAACGTCACGTGCTCGTATACCAAGCGTCTATCTTCCACCCTTTTCGGCAAGATACCTTCTGCTATAGAGAAACTTGCGAGAAACTACCGACCGAGTAAAAACTCTCGCATTTGTATCACTTTTTCTCTTTTCACTCTTTAAAATTTTCTAATTAAAGAACTTTTTTTATAAGCAGTCATATCAAAAAACGTTTCTCAGGCCATTTCTTTGTACGTGGCTATGGTATGTAGACTATAATTAATACATTAGTCCGGGTCGGTTTCAATGCAATAAAAACAAATAAGGAAGGACTAWATTCGGCTGTATCCTAACTATAAAGTTTACCGGACTTTTCGAACATATTATTATTAGATATATGGGGATAAAGTATTGGAATCTATTTTTGATATCACAGGAATGAGATTTTGACAATAACTTAACTTTTTATGATACACTAAAGAAATATTTTTTTCACACAAAACGCAATTTTTTGGGAGTCGCCATTTCATCAACAATCAAAATTTTTACAGGATTCTGGTATTCATCGATRACGATATTTTTTGAGGATTGGATTTCATATAGCTTTAAGCAGAAAAATCTTGCCTACTGAACGAGACCTTTTTTCGGCGATCTACTTAAAAAAAAAAACAAAAAACTTACAACCACTTAAGGAGGCTTTATAGTGAAGACGGATATGACTTTGAAATTGCCTTATAATTAATAGCTAAAAAACTTTGTTGAAACTCAAGAAGCTCGTAGAGTAAATAAGTGGGCTTTTCTTCTTGCTTCTCACTCTAATATAAATACATAGGTATTTACATACATGCAAAAATAGCGAAAGCAAAAATTATAAAATTTTGCAAATAAGGATTACGTTGCAGTCTACAGATTGTGACGTGTGTATATAAATTTTGAGTATTTATACACATTAAATTATTTAGATAACTATCAGAAGTACACGTGTCTCAATACTCTACTCATGCATATATTTCTTCGTCGCGTGTTGTTATTTGCTGGAAAGAAATCGCAAATGTGTAGCAAATATATACTTATTTTATATGCCATAACTAAGCACTAAATTAAGATATAGACCTGTAATTCGGCCAGGCAGGCACATGTGGGCTAAAACTTTCAAAAAAGTGGGCGTGACCTCGCCCTATAAATGTTTTAATGTAAGTATCATCTAAGCCACTTAAGCTGCAGAAATCGCCTAGCTTCATAGAAGGTGCGTAGACCTGCAAATTTACTCAAACCGCTACAATTGGAATAATTTAAACTTATTTGAAGTGTGATATTTTTGTCGTCACATCTGTTTAACCAAGCGCTAACCCAGACAAAGCAATTTACAACCAATACAATTTGTGTGTACAGTACCGACAAATTGTTGGTAACAAAAAAGTTTGTTAAATGAGAAAAGGTTAGATCTCCATCCATTCACACACACACACACACACACACACACAAACGGCTAATGAAAAGAGTTGAGCTATTAACGTAAGAAATTACGTACATCGCAACCTTGAATGGCGAAATTAACGCTTATCAAAGTGTAAACACACCAACTGTGGCCTGATACTCATACATACATATGTACCTGCAAATTATCTCGGTATGCGCACACACCACATATGTACATATGAACATACTCTCGACAAGTTGAGCACTTCGGCAGTGAAACAAGCGATATTTGCCCACAAACTACAGACAACGGGTCCCACGACCTATTTACTCAATTAGATATATGGACACATAAACCACAATTTGCAAACAAATAAAATACTTTCTCATAATTTCAAAATATTATATCCAAATGGGTATTTGGAGCTCGTCCATAAAAAACAAAACTTGCTTCAATAAGGCAATATTCCGAAAAACTTTAACAATGAAGCTTATAAACTATAAATATTTAATTTAATACTACACTCTTCATATTTGACTATCTGACTAAAAACTTCAAAATCGGGTGCGTATTTAATATTTTCTGCTATGAGTGTCGTGTGTAGGTGGCGCCTCTATCATTCTACCAGATTGTGATAAGCACGTTGCTATAATCTATCAAGGGTTGCTGTAATCAGTCAAAACGCAGAGTCATTCAAAGTTATGTAGACGACAACAGACACAATATTCTTGGAATTGGTATTTTTATGACGCTTAATTAAACAGCAGATTGTGGTTTTATAATTTTGTATCTCATCAATGYCATAACCAGAGTTAAACTTCAAAACCTCATATAAACAAAATAGTTTAACTGAAATAGTAAACAACCCAACCTTCCATATGGCGGTGTGTTCTTAAGAGGTATTCTGGTTTAGAAATTATAAATTTTTATAGTATAACCCTTCAAG
>NW_017537161.1:39184-46494 GCF_001853355.1 Bactrocera latifrons
CGTCAAAAAAATACCTAAAATTCGGGCTTCTAAACCTGAATAACCGCTTAACTAATGAAATGCTGTTAATCTTCGTTGTTTTACCGATGAGAACTTCCTTGTAGACGAGTTTGAACTTTTATGAGAATTTTTTAATACAATTAGTCTCTATTCATTGAATCTCGAGCAAAATTAGGTAATAACGTCACCCTCACTTCGAATTTGTTGTTTGAAAATTTGGCGAAAATCTTACCAAGAATCAATGCAGTATGCGACGGTGCATTATCGTGGTGCAAAAACCAAAAGTCGTCGGCCCATAATTCCGGCCTCTTAGTATTCCTTGTTGGCAGTTTGGCCGGTCGGAAGGAACTCGAAGTGCAAAACACCTCGATAATAGAATAAAACTGTCAAAATAACATTGATTTTTGACCTGCTTTGACGTGGTTTTTTCGACTTCGGTTCACGTCTACCATGATATTTAGCCGACTGATCGTCTGTTTCCGGGTCGTAAGCATAAATCGAAGACTCATCGCTTCATTAYATCCTGTTAGTCGGTGTTTGACAGACGTAACGCTGTTCCTCCGATATTCTAACAATGCCAGTAAGATTTTATCGTCGATTCTCAAGCACTATTCCCAGTTGAAGTTGAGCCGTGCTGRACGTGGTTCGTCGTTAGAGCGTTCTCGATCCTCTTTGAATTATTTGTACTAATGCAAAACCCTTGCTCGCGACAAACAATTATCGCCGAATGCCTTTTCCAACATCCTCAACGTTTTGGCACCAGAAATTTGCTTCCGCACACAAAGTTTAGTGGAATTTCTTTTTGGAATAGTTTCACTCATCATAAAAATCGCCAAATGCCCTTTACTTACTTCAAAAAGACAAGCCTATACTAAACACTAATAATTATGTTGATAAGGCATTTGACCCAGATATCACTGAATACCACTCCAACCTAGAAAAATTATTAAGACGAATGGGTTTTCTCGCGAAATTTTAACTAAAAAGTCTTACTATTTTCTGTCCACAATAGTTAGTATACATATGTATATGTAAATTATTGGCGCTACAAGTTGAGTCCATTGGCCATGCCCCTCTTTCTGTTTCTTTACTTATATGCGAACTATTTGCTCAGATCTTGTATGTCTAATTATTACTATRAGTAGAATGAAATAACTTTCTCTGATATTTATACATTTTGGAAATTGCTAAATTTTCCAGTGTTTAGCTTTCTGTTTAATGATAATTCAATACCAACAACAAGAAATTAATGTCATATCTACATTTRTACATTGTTTCCATTTCACTTCATTTTCGCTACGTACATGATTGTGTCATTAAAACTAAATTAAGATAACTGATTTCGGTCTGTATCATATTTACTAAACACCACACACCGTGTACCGACCGACTAGTCTGAGCGCGCATCAATTTGTGTTGGTGTGTTAGTAGTAACCGCGCAGTTTATTTTGAATATTATAGTCGGCGAATTATTAGATAAATCTGGCACAACAGAGTGCTAAAAATGTTCATTTAAGTGGTGTCAACGTATTCGCATTCCGAGGTTAGCTGAATCAACAGGTTGTGCTGGCCACATCTGTTCAAACACCTCCCTACAGCGCCGCTCGCCTGTCGCACCGCTAATAGCAGTGGCTTCGCTGAATTCCCAAACGAAATTATCAGACCATTGTACTCCAGTCATAGTAGTTGCCTAAAATAGCGCGCTTAAGTTTAAAGTGTGGAAAAATAGAAATTTACGAGTTGCTCGCATCATTGCCGTTTGTCGCCACACAAATTATTTGCTCGTCATGTTATACTTCYATCTACTATATATATTATATGAGTACATACAAACACATGCATATTTAAATATTTAAATGCACACAAGCGAAGCCGTAACATATTTGCAACTTCCGCACAACAAACAATTTTTTTACACCCCGTTATACCTACCGTGATTCGTGATAATAGTTTTCATACTTTGTCAAAGAGGGTATAGGAGAGGTTCTTCTAAGCGTGAGTATCGTTTCGATAACGTTAATGTTTTGAGCACTCGCAAAATCACCAACAGTCAAMACTTGTTTCAAACATAATTCGTTTTTGTCAGTTAATCGTTTTCTGTTTTTTAATTTGAACAAAGTTTTTTTTCATAAAATCTGTGAGAGATCACATGAATTGAAACCGTGGGTTGCGATTCGGAACAGCACTGACCKCCATTCACAGTGGAGCCATCAACACCTTCACCGACTCCCTTCCAGTGAATGGTGTACCCGGAGTCAAACCACCACCCATTGCAGACGAAGAGCTCGAGTTGTGCGAGAAACGAGAGTGACCCTTGTGCAGCTTCGTTCTGGATGCTGTAGCAGGTTAAACTCCTACTTGTCCAGAATAGACCCCGTCATATCCAATATACATATGTCGTGCGTGCACAGCATCTCCGCATGACACTGGCCACCTCTTTGCATGCCCCACCAACCCTACTCATCCAACATCATCCCTCCCTTTGGTGCGACACCRTCGAAACAGCATGTTTCTTGGGCCTTCCGTTCGATGACGATACCACATGGAGTTCACTTGCTAAGTCTCTCTAGTAGTCATTGTATAGGATGCAGCGCTTAGCGCGAATTTTAACAGACTCTACGGCCACACTATCGATACCTGTCCAGTGTAACAAACTGTAGGGACCCCAGATGCTTACAGCGCAGTCTTGCCAATGCGGGACAGGATATGGTCCATTCCCTGGTGTCCTGCTCTAGACAGTTCCTGCAGTCTTCGCAACCTTTCAGCGCCATCCAGCGGGCGTGTGTCATCTGAAGACAGTTCCTCGCTAAAGACTCTTCAACTATTCAAAGCTTTCTCAAAATTTTATTAATCCTCCAGAATCAACATTGAATTTGAAGAAGTTGAATTGACAGCAGAAACGAA
Organism: Bactrocera latifrons; assembly: GCF_001853355.1. NCBI lineage: Eukaryota > Metazoa > Arthropoda > Insecta > Diptera > Tephritidae > Bactrocera > Bactrocera latifrons. The sequence continues at coordinate 42,089 of NW_017537161.1, forward strand.
GCGTAAACTTGTGCGCCCTTTCCTGATTGTCTATTCTTTAATTTTACGCCGGTTTTGTTTTTGCATTTTTGCATGTTCGCACAAAACTATATGATGGAAATGTTGCACAAACGCGACACGCCGTCAACCTGTACAATAATGTACATCTGTACATCTGTACATCGCAACACCATCCGGCCAGCAACAACAATAGGCCGGCGTACACACGTCAGCATTAGCGGTCGTCATTCGCCCAGCCACATCCAGTTCAAGCGTAGAAGCGGCCTGCTGTCCACTTTGTTGGCATTTAGATTCATTTCAATTAGTTTGATCTCAATTGATTTTACCTTGAGAATGAATTCAACACAAAATACACAATAATTCGCACATTGCCGCGAATGTTTAGAGCTTTCTAAAAAAGAAAGACACACACACACACACACATCCACTTTTTAATTTACACGTGCGCACAKGCATACAAACATATGTAGATTGAAATACATACATACATATGCACATATATGCCACAGAGGTTCATATGTGTTTGATTATGTTTTTTTGTTGTTGTTTCATTGAATCAATTGTATGTGTGTGTATAAATTTGAACACGCTGAAATTCCGTTGGTTAAATTTTGCCAATGAAAATCTAGGCGCACAATCTACACCAGACAAAAAGCGCAGAGGAAAGGTAAGGAGGAGTAAAGGGTTCTTACGTCGCATGTGTTTTATGCAAAAATGCGCCGCTAATTTCAACAAGTGCAAATCTACACACACGCGCACACACACAAGTACGCACAGTTTCCATATGATTCTATGAAGGTACATATGTGACTGAATTATATGTGCAGATAGTCGCAGCGCAGTCACGGGGAACAGAGCCACCGCCGCCGTCACTTGCCGCTTGTTCATTCATATGCAAAATCTGAGCTGAGCGCAAAGGAACAAGYGAAATAAATTTCATGCTGACAACAAACAAAGCTTACGGAAGTCAACATCATTGCGAAAGCCAGGAAAATCATCATCAGCATCATTAGAATGCCGCCAATTTCACTTGCATAACTCTGTATATGTAAGTATGTATACACCCATGTATGGGCATATGTACTTGTATGTATGTATTATATCATAACCTTCATGATTTTTTAAGAAACATTCTTTAAGTTTGGGCAAACATTTTATATCACAAAGGATTACGTCACGGCAAAGCCGTTAGTTATTAATTGATTGACATTTTTTCTGAAACTCTTTTGGGGAGTACTGCTTAGAATTCTARAAACTTTGTCTAGCTATTCAATGAGTGATAAAATGCAGACTTTGGCTGCACCGAACTTGCAATGCCTTCACAGGTCCATTTTTTATGGCATGAAGGGATATAAAAAGATATTTATTTTGATTTTTATTGGTGAATTAAATGTAAAGGCAGTTAAATTTTATAATAGTACGATCTGAACAACGGACATTCGGACATTGTACCATTATCTYAGACAATTACGATTTTTGTCCTTAAAGTAATAGGACTGTGACGATATAAAAAAAAATATTGAACCAATCGTTGAACCAATTCTTTAAAAAGTTTTGAAATATACTCCTGCGATTTCCAAGCATTAAAAGCGTCACGAAAGGCAGGCTGCAGACTAATCAGGGAARGAAACAAAAAAGTTCGGGGACCACATCTGGGCTGAACGTCGGCTGCGGAAACGTTGGGATTCCGCCTTTGGTTAGGTAAGTTAGGTAGCTGTGAGTATGATTGATTGATATTCTATAGTGTTACGATATCTTCGTGCAACATTTCAGTTCAATATCTTAAAAACTTATCGATTAGCTCGCTTATATACAGACAGACAGGCTGTCATGGTCATCACGCTGATCATCCACCGTTTCGTTCTTCACCAAACTTCAGGTWATAATAAGAAGGCTCCTTCTCAGTTATTTGCGAGTCGACTAGGYTATTTGCTAATCTTTTTTACCATTCCTAATTCTTGATGAAAATACGTCAACAAACAGCACGAAATCTGCACTTCTATCTTCATCTTCTTTTTGTTCATATATATAGTATTATATAATGACTACCGCCTGCCTCATTGCTTAATCACCTTCTATGAGTGGCTCGGTCCAGAGTTCCAATCAAAATACATATTACGTAATAACCCACTTATGACGCTGTTGTTGTCTTTTGTAGGCATTATTGCGGTAAACTTGCGAAATCACARAGAAAATTGCAAAGGAAAAGCAGAAACATCTGCAGCAGATACAATATACAAGCTGCGATCGGCCACGAATTGGCAATTTGGAACAGAGTCGAGAGTCGAGAGTCGATCGAGAGAGGTGGTGATAATGATTAAAATACATGCAAACATGCATACATACACACCTACATATATATTTGTAATGTGGAGTATATTTATTGGATCAGACTGCTCAACGCCAGCGTAGGCAGAGAGACATAAAGCAAAAAAGTAATTAACGTCACAATAAGATGATCTCACAAATTCGTGCGCACAGCAGAAAGCTGTGTGCAGAAAACACATAAAAATCAAAATACAATTTAATACAAAATGTGAAATAYGAAGGTAAACAAACACGAAATAAATGGCAAAGACATGCGAAATAAAATATTCGGAATTATAAAATAAGAAAATAAAAAGGAAGGGCTAAGTTCGGATGCAATCGAAGATTTAATATTTTATATTATATTGAATATTTTCTAATTTGCACACTGAATWGAATAGAATTTAAATTGTGTTATGACGAAGGAGGCGTGGTTGCAGTCAGAATGTCAGAAGAACGTTATATACTGAATTTAGCTGAAATCGATCTAGCAAGTACCGRGATATGTGGCTCCACCTAAAAATGGACGGTGTCATGCCCGCTGCCAATTTTGACACCGGCTCTATCTAAAGCCAGTGAGCGGGGTTATGGTCGTTGTCGGTATGGGTTCTTAAAATATTTATCTTGAGCGAATGTGGCTATTTTGGSATTAGCGGTTTGCAGGTGCACTTTGCTACTGCGATCCCCTGCCCCAAATCGCAGATCTATATCTTAATTTAGTGTTTAGTTACGGTATTTTATGGKTTTTTCTATAATGTCGTTTTATGGGCGTGCCAATGATCCGATTACACCCAATTACTTTTAGGTGATACAAATAACCGYAGGCGAACAAAACTATTTTTCTCTGTAKCAACATCTTGCAAGGGAATAACTGTAAACACATACAAAACCAGCATGAAATATGTATGTATGTAAAGTGAGCGAAATATTCAACAAGTACATTGCTTACAAAAACCAAATATTTTYGACAATTACCAAGTGCTTACGTTCCAAAATTTGATTGGTTCGTTCTCTTCGCCTCCTCCCCTTTTCTACTTAATTCAAATATCGAAATGGCAAAGAGTAAAATTTCATATTAATTGCCATGAATAAGCCCATCAATAATACAGAAAATAAAATGTTATGCACTCAAGTATGATTATCAGTCTATAAATTGAACATTTCAATGAATTCAACTGGAGGCGAGCGAATCGAAAACGTCAAATGAACATGAAATATTGACGCTCGCGAAAAATCGCTAAAAGTCAAAMACGAAGCGTAGACGCCAGACTTCAGACTGTGGTGTGTAAGGTTWGCAGGGAGTGGGGGGTRTGCACGTGCTGCTCCAAACAAGGACGCACGATGGGAAGTGCATGAGAAATTTTTTAATTTCGTTTGGCCCGCTTTCAGCGGCACACCCGCAATCATCAGATAAGGTGTACACACATACACATAAAACGACTAMCGACTTTGGGGCAAATCAAACTTTTTGCCCATATTGTTATTGTTGTGATATTGACATTAGTTATAAATACACGCCGGCACGCAATACATACATACATACAAACACACACACAATGTCAACTGGCAAGAAAGAGGCTGATAAATAGTCAACAAAATAAACTACTGCATGCCGAGCAACAACAAATCAATGCAAACAACAACACCACCATATATTTATGCACATATTGTACATACCATACAAATGTACATATGCACTTGTTTAAGTAGAGAAAAACATTGAAATTATGATGATGAGCGCGACGTCATACGAAGCTTCCGACTGCTATGCTGAACACCGAAATTTAGCAAATAAACACGATTATTAGGACGAATTAGACTGCCAGTAGCAGCGAAGAATAAAAAAGACAACRATAACAAAAATTAAAATTATCAACAATAACAATAAAATACAACAAAAAAGTAAGTCCTGTTCGAGAATKTAACAATGAAAAATCACAACAACTATTCAGCAAAATATAGCTGCCTGACAAATGCATTACATGCGATTACTTGTAAATACATATGTACATACATATACATATGTATGTAAAAGCAATGAACTTCGGAATCACTTGTTGTACTTGTTGCGTCCTAGATACATTTGTACATACATATAC
>NW_017537161.1:46986-64517 GCF_001853355.1 Bactrocera latifrons
TGAGAATTCTGATAAAATAAATTATTTTAAAAAAATATGCTGCGAATTAAAGTTAATTCTGAAAATCATTCCAATTTGAAACTATKTTGAAATGACTTTACTTTTCATGCCTCATGCCTGCTGTGGCAAATGCACGCAAGAAGGGGTGAAAGTAAATAGCATTCTCATACTATGGCAGGAATGTTTTCAGCGTGAATCACCGACCCAATACTAAAAACAACAAACGTAAACAAGGCAAACAACCAGACACTCAACAAAAGGCTGACAAAGAGTTTAATATTGCATTTTAGCAAAACAAAGGTGTTAAGTGACGTGGACATTGTAAAGTCCGTCCGAATTTTCTTTAAATCTCCAATTCTACATACGACGATAATTTGARCTTCGAAAATTTACTGTTATTAACTTCTTAGCAGTTGCATGCCGAGTATGCATTAAAAATAAATCTTTTTCGTACGTTGGTTCGTACAATGGCGTTTTTCACATATATATACTTAATATAATTGAAATAAATCCAATTGGAGCGAAAACTAATAGACTTGTACAAAAACATATGCGACTTGTACCAATTATGGATTCATTTTCTAATGGGTTACTTTATTTGACTAAGTCTAAGGGTCTAACATCCAAGAAAACTGTTTTGTAAAGTTGAGAACTAATTCGAATTCGGCTGCTTTCTACATGAAATCTGACATTTGCATTCTCGGGGGATTCCAAAACCTAAAGTAACGTATGTATTTGGAAAAGTCACACAGTCGGCGACTAACTAGTTTCTAGTTGTGGAGTTGTTTTTAATATTATTTGATGAAAGAATGTATTTAACGATACATACAAAAATGTATTTCAACATTATTTTCTCTCCTTCATTAAGTATAGCAAACACTTTAAACTTCATTTCATATACGTACATATTAAATCATTATCAATAAAAATTCAAATAATAACAGAAATGCCACAATGCCTTTTTATCTCAATATTACACTTTAGAGTCTAGTATTTCGAAATCTCTCTTTTTATAATTGTACGAAAACATAATTTTTTTTTTTAACTTTTAAAATAATGAATTTTGTATTTGTACAGTTGTTGTTGTTGTAGCAACAAAATTCAATCAGTCTCGCGCGATTGTAAGTGCATTTTTTTTTAAATGTAAACATTTAGCTGCAACAATAGAGGCGCCAAAGCCTTTTTGCGTCATGTCACTGCTTGACACACATTCCGGAAGGAAAATTCCAGTAAAAGCAAACAGTGATTCTTTAAAAACACCAACAAGATGACTAGCAGCAGCAAAAGAATAAACAAACACGCACTCTACTGGGCATTAAATTCACTATTGCATCAGACATTGTAAAGTGCTTATTTCTTTATTATGGAGGCAAATGGGCATTCACTTTAGGCTGCCGAGTTCAAATAAACACTAATTCTATAATTTTGACCAAATACCAATAGAATCATTGACCACTCGAAAAGAAGATTTTGTAAAACGTATTGGTATTAATATTTATTTATTCAACACCGAAATCACCATCAAATACATACATATGAAAAACATTGCACTTACCCCAACATTAATTGACGTGCTGACATGCTGTGCAATACGATTTAGAAATTTTCTGAAAGATGAACGCCTTAAGATACGATTTGTATTTGTGGCCGCGTTGTTGTTGCTCTCATTTCCACCGGAAACTGGTTTACCATTTACTATTTTTTGATCACTAACTTTGCCAACAGCATCTCTTTTTATACTGCCGCTCGCATTAGATTCACGTGTGSCACTTACTACACCACCATTTCCATTTCCACCATTAGTGTCCTTACAAATGGCTTCGTAGCTGCTTAGTGAAACGATACTACCGGCGCGCCCACGTCCCCCACCAACACACGACGATATCGCAGAATTGCTTCCACCAGCACTACTCGCATTGTCTGCAGGCGAGTTGGAAGTTTTGAATTTGCGCGACCACCGGAAGGGATTCCTTGGCATAGAGAAAGCTCGTCTTATTTTCTTGGCGGCATTATTGGCTGCCGTAGTTGGTTGGGATGCAGGCACAATGATCACTTGCGGCGCTGCCGAAGCTTTTGGAAGTTGTACATGTTGGTGTTGCTGTTGTTGTTGTTGCGCGTCATTTGTTACGTCGGAGTTTCTATTATCAGTGGATAYGTTCGTTGATGAAGGCGTAGCGCCCACTTTCCCAGGCGTTTCTTCTTTTGTAACCATCTTCGATGTCAAATTATGAAAACTATGAGTTTTACATAAATGGCTTGCTTTTCTTAAAATTGCACTGCAAATGCGAACAGCATTCCAATTCACGTATTTATGGGAATATTTTTTTGTATTTAATTGACGATATTTTCTATGAATATTATAATTTYTTGCTTTGTTTCGTACTTTTTTGTTTTCACGTTCTCTTCGTCACTACTTTGCTTTTTTTCCACCAACAACTTGGAAACTTTCCGCTTCACGATTTCTCCCCTTTTCTAGTTTCTATTTTTTCTTTTATATTTCGCCTTGCTATGCAACACCCAAACTTCCTTTCATATGCAAATAACGATAGATTAAACACTTATAGAATTATTTATTGCATTTGGCTTTAGAAGTTTTCTAAAGCAAATGTTTTCACGATAATCTGCAAAACTTTTCTGCCCTCAATTCAATATTCAACGAATGGACATTCGCCCACTTTTTAGTGTTCTCGTCAGTCGCGCACCGAAATCCACAATGAAAGCGAAATAAGTGTAACAAAAAGATTACAGCGCCGCCAAAGATTTTGCGGCGGCGTAAGTTGCCAGAYTAATCTATACAATTAAGAGTTGCATTTTTGTTCATGATCAATGAATGAGTATAAATTAATATTATTAGCTTTAATGTTTCCAATCGACATAAACAAAYTTTTTCTCTACTTAATTCAAAGCATTAATTTGAAATGAGTACCGCAACAAACTGAAAAATATATCGATAAATCGTAGAATAAGAAAAAAACAAAACATTTTTAAAAGTAAGGTAACTCTGTGCATTTCTTATTAGATTACATATCGTAGTAGATTCAATATATGCAARTTCTGACGTGTTCGTAACAGTGTTGTTTTTTGTGTATTTACAGTTTCTATTGATTATRAAATTTATGTTAGTAGAGATATTTTTTTAATGTTTCTCTGAAATTCTTATTCCGCATTAAAATTCAAGCAAAAACTCTTTTGTGCCTGTGTCTATATATTTCTCAAGAGATGGGCTTAGAAGGTTGACGAGGTGTAAGTGCTAGTTTCCTTGCATATGCTTTCAATGTATTGTAGTTTCGGTGCTTGTGTCTGCTGGGTAGTTTCAACTTACTACTTTAGAAAACAGTTATTTTTTCTTTTATGTCAACGTTTTCTGAAAATTAATTCAATATTGCATTCCCCTTCGCATAGATCTATGTCGGTTTTATAAATTAATAAAGTAAAGAGTATTATTCTCATTTAGAAATTATTGGTTGAATTTCAAAACATATTACCTTTAATATCAAATAAATTTAATTGTGTTAAAGTTATTTAGAGACAACAACCATATTTAGTTTCTCATAAGAAAAAAAAAAATAATAATAATAAATAAATGCTAAGCACAAAATAGAACTGAAAATCAAATCCAGAAATGGGAAATTAACTAACCCGAGCTATTGAAGTGCAATTAAGATGTCATCTTTAGTATTTGCACACGTAAAAAAGATTTGTCAAAATATAATATTTTTTAGTTATGCTTATATTCGGCAAAACAAAGATAACGTGCGCTAAGCGCTAGCCTTATAAGATCTTCTCACAATCTTAAATATACCTCATTCAGTCCGCAACTGCGAAGCGAAAAGCAGTGTTAATAGAAAGTGATTAAATACTCGTATTTCATTCAAAAGTTGAATTCGTTAATTTGAAAAAGTGATATTCCTCAGTAAAAAGTGAGTTAATATTGTTATATGTTTTTGTCTTTATGTTGGTGGCTCCTAGTGACGTCTTAAGACAGTTTATTATGTGTTACGGTAAACAAACTGTAATTATGCAATKGCGCTTTTTTATCTCTTTGATATTACATTTATAGGAGAATTTAATTTAGTAATCACAATGAAAGACAATTGGAAGGTGTGTAATTATATACATATATAGAATAGTTTTAATTTCATCTGATGTGTCTATACCCCTACTTAGTATGTATGTATGTGTAAAAATAGTTCATAAAGGACTCCTGTCCCAATTGCAATTTTTCCATTCCGTTTTATACTACCTATGTACCTCTAACTGAACAAATGTGATCTACTTTAAATGGCTTGATCTGAGATCTGACCCCAAAAATTTAAGTAAACAAATATTTTTTGYCGCTTTGCACAAAATAATTAATTTAATTGGATGTCACGCACCGATTACCTCCGGATGCCAAAAAATACCCGATTTTTCTAGTATAAGTATGTATGTAGATATGTTGCAATGTGATTAAGTTTCTTAGGCAAAAAGTAAATAAACTTATTAGCGTTTAATTCGAAGACAACAGACTATGGCTAGCCATTTTAAACTGGTTTCATTTCATTACAGAAAACAAAAACTAAACTCTGCTGATAAGAGTGTTCGTCGTAATGTTAAAATCCACTTCGAAACCAGATTAAACTGGATTAGCCAGAAAAGTACGCACTCGTTGGGGCCCCGTCGACTTGTGTAGTCTGTCCGTCCACTTGTGCCGCTCCAGTCGTCAAAATAATGATGTTTCTACAWTTTTTTATTTATTTTTGAATCATGCTCAATATACAAAGGCTATTTTGCTGCATTAATTGATACTGATAACGGTCATCAGCCAAGATGAATCGAGATACATATATGTATGAAGATGTATATGTACATATGTATGTATGTAGGTACGAAGAGCAGATTGTGCCCGCGGTGTACAATTGCACGTTACCTAGCTTATTTTCGTTGGCAGATGTTGTTATTGATTTATTTATATATTTCAAAGTGTAATAGTAACTAACCGGATTGAAGTGGTTAGTCGCYAGAACATGAACTTTCATATAAATATTGAGASTGATCTATTATTAAATATTTAAACAAAAATTATRTAACGAAATTGTTTTGAAAATAACTCAATCAATTCTTTGAAAAAGCGCCTTCCGTTGCCATAAAACTCACTCTCCACCGTTAGATGGTGCGCAAACTAGTATATGAATTCTGTAATAGAGTTTGCAATGCATATTCCAATATTCTGCGATTCAAATTTAAATTTACAATGAATATATTAAGTTGTCCTTGCGTTTAATCAACAAAAGCATATTGATGCTTTTCGTCGATRTTTGCATAAAACACTAATATCAAATTGCTAAAAGTTGAAATGAAATGCCCAATTAACTCCCCAAAGATTTACAAACTAGATAAATCTCATTATTGGATAGTCTGGCAACCCATTCTAATGTTTATTATATTTTTAGTACCAAAAAAGAAATTTTAAGTGCTTCGGTCCCAGTGAGTGTAAACAAGTAAACGTTTTTGTTTATTTAGTTACTGAAGGGGACAATGCGTGAATAAAAGAGCAGTGGCTAAATACGATTGAATGCAATATTARATGACAGTGCACAAAGTTGTAGTTACTTTTCATACAGCTTTATATGCGCTATGTATGTWTGAAGAAATATAAAGTCAAAAATAAAATGATGCTGGAGTAGGCTTTAAATTCTTAAAATAGTAAAGAATATATACATATATATATATACATATATGCATGTATATATAGCCTTGTGTCCAGCTGCTATACATTACATTTACGTTAAAAACGGTCAGGTTAGTACATATGCATAAATAAATATAATTTGGAAAACATTTTAGTCAAAATTGTTTACTCGCACACCGTGCTGTTAAGTGGAGATTTAATTCAATTGTACAAATGGCATCTAGTGATGAAATATAGTATAWTCACGATTTACAGCATTCGGTTTGCGTAGCTAAAAGAGACTTATGTACATATGTATATTCATATCTTATCTATGCATCAAATTAGCTTATCAGGTAAATAAAAAATATCACGAAATCCACAAAGGCAGACTAAATAATAATGAAGCGTTTATATTACACAGTAAATGATGCACATTTAACACACCAATGTTTACTTCATTTCAGTCGCTGTTTTCATTAATAAAAAAACACAATTTTTAAACGCGCACAAAAAACGTAAAATTTAGTCGTATTGCTATTACAAGCKCATTATCATGGATGCTGCACAGACGTATGCAACTGTGCCAAACGGCGGCCGGGGATGGGTTATTGTAGGCGCTGTGGCATTGATAAATGTAAGTATAAAATTTGTGCAATATAAATTTATGATAAATGTGCATTATTTCACTTTTAGATGACAAATCAATATATACACTCTGTTTTCGGTTTGCTATTCGGTGCTAAATTAAAAAGTATGCAGGAGCAAACTTTCACGGCAGCATTAATTTTAAATTTAAGCAGTTTGACATTGAATTTTTCCGGTTTATTTATTGGACCGGCTATAAAAACCTTTAAGCAGCGTAATGTCGCAGCGGCTGGGATTTTGTTTGTTTCGTTTGGTTTGCTGCTTTGTGCATTCGCAACGGAAAGCTGGCACTTTATTGTTGGCTACAGTTTATTTGTGAGTCAAAACTTTATATTTACTAAAAATAAATATTTTATTATTTCGAAATTTATTGAAGGTTGGTCTTGGACTCGGTTTAATAACACCATCCACATTTATGGCTATTAATTCGTACTTTAGCACAAAACGTGGTCGCGCTGTGGGACTGTCTTTAGCCGGTTCTGGGGTCGGTCAGGTGACTGTACCGCATGTAGTACGCTTACTTCTAGATAACTATGGTTTTCGAACCACTGTCTTTGCCATGTCACTATTTTCTTTAATTGGCGTAAGTTTGCTTAATATTTAGTGGTTTTTTTTTATTATTTCTAACAAAATGTTATATTAATTACAGCTAATTGGTGCTGCGTTGCTAAAACCACTAGATCCTCCAATGAGGCACAATAATCGTCAACATGTGCGTCTATTGTTATCAATAGATGATGAGAAAAACAAAACTGCACCACCACAATACAAAGTAAATGAAGTTGAAAACAATAAATTGATGAACAAAGAACCGGCGAATGCAAATGTGAGTGCATCTTCAGAGCATTGCTGTAATAATGTGACCCAGCGATTGGTGCAAGCTATGGATTTAGAATTACTCAGAGATACGACCTTCTGGAGTATTATTGTTGGCATGGGCTTAGTGTACACATCCACCATACARTTCACTATGTTGTTTCCGCATTTCTTGCAGGTTTGTTACAAAGTCCTTATCTTTATATGTGTTTTTTAATCATCTATTTCCTTAGTATTCAGTTGGACTTTCGTCCTTCAATACAGCAACGTGCATGTCTACGGTGGCTGGCGCCGATATTATATGTCGACTTTTATTGCCCTGCATCACTGACAAGTTGAAAATACCCTATCGTCTTGTATTCCTATTGGGAACGGTGGGTTTGCTTATTTCACGTGCAGGTATAGTGCTTGGTTTACTTTATTTCATTGTAGAATAGTAACTTAATAATTTATCATTTCGAATTTAGCCCTTGCCGAATCTATGGATATGACCACAATCATTGTGATGTCAATTTTTACTGGCATGACCAAATCGGCCACAGTGTTGAACAATAATCTAACAATTTCCAGTCATTGTCGACCAGAAAAACTACCAGGTGGCTTGGGTTTGAATATGATCGCCAAAGCTGTGCTGGTTATTACAGTTGGCCAACTGCTTGGTTGGATACGTGATTATACACACTCTTACATACTGTGTTTGCATGCGCAAAATATTTTACTGTTGCTGGTTGTATTGGTTTGGGCTCCAGAGCTTTTCTGCCAGTACCGGAAGAGTCAGARAGCAAGAAAGGCGGCAGCAGCAGAAAGAGAAGAATACAACAAAATGAGCGTATGCTGAACATCTAAAGTTGCCAAAGCACCGGGGATGGACACAGTATTACTTTTATGGTTTTAAAAAAACCATTTTGAATTTAATAATTCATTACTATAAATGCATGTGTGCACCTATTTATATAAGTAAATGAATTAAGGTAAATTAACATTTATTGGAGATTAATGAAGTCTGCGATAACTAGACTTTATATGTGATATTTTACAATATAAAATTATGCCAATGCCCGCAATTCATATAGTATGAATTGCAAGATATTTATAATTATTGTACATATAAGTATGCAAGACTATTTTATATACTTTAACTATAGTATTTTTTAATTAAAAAATATTAATCAGACTTCGAAATTAAAAAAATACATAAATATTGAATTTACTATTATGTTTATGTTTGTTTACATTTACTTACCTTTGGCCATCTGGGGAAGCGGAGTTAACAAACAAAATATTTAATCGAGTGTTAACAAATAATACGGCACATAATTTCGTATACGCTGAAAACACAATAAAACGTCATAGGCATTGTGCATAGAATACTAATTAGTAAAAAAATGTCTACACTCCACGCAGCCAGTCAATGTGTGCTGCAAATAATAGGGACGCATAGTGTAATTGTTGTCGCAATGCATTTTGCAACAATATTTTGTACATTTTGCAATAAGATAAATGACACTATTAATTCAGAGGTTTCACGTAATCAATTGATTTTTATTATATTCAGTTTACATCGGTACGCAGCAAGTAGCAGTTTAATTCAGAAGAAAAATGCAGAATTTCCAAAAAATTAATGTTATAGCATTTGTGGCGGTAAAATTATTATTCTTAATTGACTATAAAACGAGATTTATTAGAGAATATTTCATTTATTTAGTGCTTGCTACTTTTGCAACAACAAAGCTCACAAGCATTGCTGCATGACATTCTCGATATAGTCGATTTACAAAATGTGGACTTGAGAAACTATGAATATTTTCGGAATTTACCATCGCAGAATCCAAAAACAGCCGGACAGGCAAATCTGCTTCTAGAACACTTTCAGAAGAAGAAGGCCGTCTTGGATTACATAGAGCACTTATTTTTAGGCACATCGCCATTCACACGGAAGAGTGAGATACCGTTTAATCCACATTTTGGGCGTGCATGGCGCCCATATTTCGAAAGTCGCTATGGCAAACATGGTGTGAATTTGGTAGATATGTTAGGTCGTGGATACACATTGCAACAACTGAGGCAGCAAGGTGCAATTCCAAACGATTTTGGCACACCGTATTACCCCACGCGCTAAATTAACACTATACAATACAAAAGTATTACTTACTATAATTTAGTTATTTATTTTACACTACGTATTAGTCAAGTACAAAACTTTTTTATTCCGAATTTGTGAAAAGATGTTAAGTTTCATTTAAGTCTCTCATACACGCCGTTTTTGGGTGGAAATATATAGCACATTGTTACCACGTATAAATGCATCGCCATACTTATTTTTGAGCTGCCCATTAACATATTCCTCCGTTTGATCGAGCGCTATATTCATGTAGCCATCCAGGCAGGCCAGAACACCTAMAATAAAGACCGGCAGCTGTGTGAAACCACCAACCTTTGGTGCAGGACAGGATTCAGTTTACTTACCACGGTAATCAACGCCGCTGTTTAGCTTAACCACGACGGGACGCCCGTGTATCTGATTAATGAACTGTGAGAGTGCTTCTTTGCGTGACATATTAAMTTAAATCAATTTTGCAGAAAGATTTTCTTACAAGCAGTATGTACTAACAATAACTAACATTTTGTGCAATTTTGCTATGGAAGGAATATATTATTCACCACGTTTAGTGCTGCCATATTTTGATATAATGCATTTTAATTGCCGCCTTGCCAGGCTGTTTGATATTTACGTTATATTAAAAACATGTTCGAACAAAATGCATGGCCAGTTTGAAAAGATTTATAATTCTAATAAGAAAAAATGAAAATTATTGAATAAAATTTTCGAAGGAAAACGCAGCTTTTWAGGTATAAGGTATATTAAAATATACAAAACTTTGCGTGGTGTATTTTGTCACCCAGTCACACAAATATTACGTTTCTATTTCTGTTTGAATCAGTGGATTGTATTAAGACTACTCCTCAAGTGACTAGTTTGAATTTAAAGAARCACTTTTGATTGCGAGTTATCGATTTGAAAAATATTTAAAGTAATAACTTAATTCGCAAGGGGAATTTTTCATCGAAAAAAGTAGGCAGCGTGGTTACTAATTTTAAGTTTTACCATAAGTTTATTTGTATGTGATTAAAATTCTAAACAAAATTAAATCGGAACAAACTTTTGTCATTAAAATAAATTAATATTATTGTTAAGAACTAAATATCTACGGGTGTTTGTCTAAGTCTATCGACGGTTGACAGCGACATTGACTAATGTATGCCTTCCAGAGGTGTGTAAGTTTTGTATTGGTATAAATCCGGACCGCCATAGCCATAGAGTAGTTTGCCTCGTCCGTTCTCGTCATAGTAAGGATAGCGATATTTGGGACTGTAATGTAAAGAATTTATTTGTTAAATTATTTCAGAAAGACTTTGAGTTTATTATTGTACTTTCTTACCGCTCAAAGTATTGGAAATTCGGAGCGCGCGGTTGCACAGTGGCGGAGCCAAATTGCCAAGTACAARCCATGAAAAACAGCAGCTAAATAATAGAAAAGAAAGTAAGAGGAAGGCAAACATTTTCAAAACTAAGTACAACAAAATTTACTACAACATCATTTAAAAGCATTTTAATTATATATTTGAAGATTAACTCATCTGATAACTCAATTGCTGACTCTAAACCACTTCAGTTGCGAATTTTATGACACTAGGAAATAGTAATTCATMTACATATGTACATATGTATTAGTTTGTGTGTATGTATCTTCATATACATATATAGTCAGCATTATAAGAGTTATGTTTTCGAAACTCTAAAAACCAAAATTAAAGTGCAGTAAACCGTAAGAAAGTAAGGTGGCTGAATTTAAGAGAGAAATCGGGAAAATATGTACACAGATTTTCAGTGTATACTTATATGAATATGATATGTTTATTTTAATTTTGGAAATATTGAAGAAATAATTTTTTGCTATAATTTTTAARGCTCATTTCGAAATGGTGTAATGTCACATATCATTCATGCTCACTTTGCATCATAAATAACAGAAATACAGTTGCGAACATAGAAATAGGAGTGTGCTATTTCTGCAGATTTACTTGCACATAAGTAGATATATTTTTGTTTCATAAACTTAATGCACCGAATTAACATCTGCGATTCTTTGCTGAAACGAAATGAAATCAAATCATTTCAGTAGCGAATGGTATCAAAACACGAAAAATTTATCAAATACGACAATAATGTGCGAAAAAGATCAAGGTCCAAGGGCGTGGTGAAGCTCAACAAATGGTTGCAAAGCCAGGATTGACGCATTGAAAGGTTATACTGAGTGTTTGGTGGGATTGGAAAGGAAYCATACACTATGAGCTGCTCCAGCCTGCTCGAAAGATTGATTCTACATTTTATTGTCAACAACTGATGAGATTGAAGCAAGCAATGGATAAAAATCGRCCAAAACTGATCARCAGAAGGGCTTCGTCTTCCATCACGGCAATGCTAGACCACACACATCTTTGATGACTCGGCAARAAYTTCGAGAKCTTGGTTTGGAAGCTTCTATGCATCCACCATATAACCTCGAACTTGCACCGTCGGACTACCAAGTTCGCTTCAAGAAAAGCCTTTGAAAATTACTTGTCGCAGTTTTTCCCCTAGAAACCAGAAAAGCTTTACACTGATGGAATCATTATAAATATATAAAATCAAAAAAAAAAAAAAAAAAAAAAAAAAAAAAAAAAAAAAAAAAAAAAAAAAAAAAAAAAAATGAAATTTGATTAGAAATACGAAAAGTTTTTTTCGATTCCCTGAGAATGAAAACAAAAAACCAAACAAAACTTTTATTGACCGCTGTCATATATGTTTGTATATATGAAAAAAAAAAAATTCTTAATACATCCTACCAAATACTCTTGGGATTATTTTGAGAAATTGTGAAGAGCTGCGATTTCACTTTCCTTAATTTTTTAATGCTTTCCCAAAGTTTGGATATTATAAGTCCCTTCTTTCAATGAACCTCAATACTATTGAAGCTACCATACAGCTGAAGGCTGTACCTATTTTTATGCCCTCCGCCGTGTGCATAAAAACATTTATGTGCACTTTGCGCTGGCCTAAAAAACTGTCAACCACCTAAGCTTGCGACTGCCATTTAGTGGTTTTGAAATAATTCGTGATACGGCACTTAATGTCGGCTTTACATGGCGCCCCTTCGAGGCGTATCAGAAAATTGGAGAGCGCAAAGCTTCACTTTGCCTTTTCTCTAACAATTGAAATTCCAAACACATCGTAAAGCAACGCCTCAAACAAAAACAGTTTTCGAAAGTGACAATTGGCAGTGGAGGCCRCAGCACGTACCGCGGCGAACTCGTACTTTGCTCACTTACTAACTTTGTTTGCCTGCTGTTGGCATGCGCATAGACGGCGGTGCACTGCCGTGCTGCTGCGTCTCGCTATGGCTATGCCATTTCAAAGTGTGCGCTTACAAACAAGCTYGGTAAGTATGTGCTTTCGGATGTAGAAATTATATCAAAAATTAAAACACATCAGTCCAAGTAAAAGCCGCGAGATTTTTCAATAATTTCTTATTAAAAACACATTAAACGATGTTACGCGTGCATGTTATGTTATGCCTAAGCTATGCTATGCAACAAATGAGCARATCGCTGACCTACATAACGGCCGTCCATTTCGCATCAAACACTTTGCAAGCGCACCTGCTTGCGCCCATTTTAAGGTTAATTGCCACACTTCACACTTACGTGCAAGAAAATTGCCACCAATTTCGCCATTTCTGCTAATTTTCTTTAACGATTTTGAAAACTATGCACCACTTCCGCTTTGTTCGTTGTAATTTCGTTCTTTTCACACGTTTGGTTTCTTCGCGGCCGTAACTCGCTTTGCTGCTTTGGCAGTGTCTTCCTGCACGTCAGGTTGGTTACTAAATTTGTCTCTGTCGTTATGTTGGTTAGTAGTATGAGCCAAGAAGCTAACTGGTTGATTATGCGAAGCTTATTTAGTTTGAGAAGAGATGCATGGAAAATGCGAAGAAAATAAAGAGAAGGTTAAGGTGAGAGCGCAACTCACTAAATAGCTCTTTAAAAGCTACTCGCAAGTGTCAGTTTTAAGCGATCAGCTATACTTGAAATCTCGGCTTTTAATTTTGCTGAAATGCAAGTTGGATATTATGGACCTTTGGCTTCAGGGGGATATGCAATATACAGTCTATGAGGTCTAGTATTTAATTAGGACCAAATGTCTGCTAATAATGAAGAATGACAACCTGTTCAGAATGCTAAAACATAATAACGCAGACTTGACTTTTCTCTAACAATTGAAGTTCCAACTGACCCTGTTCTCAAGATACAAAAAAACTATTTTAGATTTTAACGTGGTGTAATAGGTGGGGAATATTTGAAGGGGCTCGAAAAAATCTGTTAACACTTCAGCTCTACACTGTGAGAGTTAACCTCAAAAGTATTTTTAAGCCCACTGCAAAGTTCAACTGTKTGAATATAAATATGCAAGAGTTCTTACTGAGAACACAAGATAACACAATAGACAGTAACAAGTAAARTTATCAAGTAAATCTTCAGCAGCTTTTTCTCTAACATTTTGCGATCATCTGCATGAGAGAAATGAAAGTGAAAGTGCAACTCTCTTGTATTTAAAAAGTATGAGTATTGCGCATATGGCCATGGCCCGAAATCAGGAGCGCCCACTCTCATATAATACATCTTTTCACTTACACCGAGGTCATATTATGAATTTTGCAATCAACTCAATGTGAATGTAAAATGATCTACATATCGATGTATGTATGCCAAACAGAGCGAAATCGAGAGAGTCAATTGCAAGCTAGGGAATTTCAAAAATGCTATTAATCGAAACGTGCAGAAAATCAGGTTTTTACATCGAAGCCCTTTTGGAAAAAGAGGCCAGCAAGAGACTCCAAGTTAAGGCTTGAGGCGCGTATTCAAGCACGAAAATAAAAACAATAAAATTTTTGCATATACCAGTGGTGGTAGCAATGTAAGAGAGTGTAAGACGTTGGTACTTTTGTGTGTTGAAAATCGAATAAAAAGATTGCATGCATCCACTGCCATGTATTATGCAATCGACAGAGCAAAGTGACCAGATTCAGGCGATTTTTCTTTATTTTGTTGAAATATTTGTCTGCTGTGAGCTTGGTGACAACATTGGGACTAGATTTGCGTGTCTGAAGGTAAATAGACTGTGGTTTATGTTWGAAAATAGACAAATAGCAGAAAATATAGCTTTCTTCCCAAGCAAGCGTGACGTTTACCGTTTATACTGCTATTGAAGTACAGTTTCACTTTGTTTTAACAGCAAAATACTCCYCAAAAAATGAAAAAATAATTGTTTTGGAAAACCGGATGAGAGTGTCCCCGATAGCTTCTACTCTGGGCCATAAAAGAAAGGTGTTGGATGAACGGTTTAGGAAAATGATTTTGAGCAATGCTTGGAGCAGTTCAAATGGAATAATTCCAAAGTTCGATCGTCGAAATTCAAATCGACAATGGATGCAACATGAAACCATCGTTTTACTGCAACGTCCAATCGAGGTCATTTGAGTGGACTACTCGCTGTGAACAAAAAAAATAAAAAAAAAACATGGAGAGTGCAACATTTAGCTAGCAAAGTTGAGATTTATCGTTTTGGGGTGTATAATGAATAATTCTCARAGTTTAGTTAAAATTCATGATAAGTATGAAATATTCAGCTTAACTTCAGCTATTTAGAGCGTTAGTACTACTCGAAAGATTATTAATTACGGATCAAAATTGACCCGGACTGACAAAAGGCTTTATTGTCGCCTTCAAAACAGGCTTCTGAGCCAATAAACGCAATTTTTGTTTAAACTTCTTATAAGACTCTACTGGGAAGGTCTTCAGTGAATTTTTGTTTCCCCAACATATTCAAAAAATGAGGCCTTATTATCAAGTTTGGGTCTTTTGTTAGGAGTTTAGTATTGATACACTTCACTGTCAAAAGATGATTCAAACTGTGTTGATTTAATCCATAGGCAATGTTGGGATCCATAGCTGAGATCTGTGTTGCCTATATGATGATTTTCAAGCACTGTTTYTTTAASTTTTTCAATGTTACTGTCATTAACAAATCTGGATGAACGACTCGGATGAGACAAGCTTTCGATGACTTCAAGACCTGAACTGAATGGAGTAGACCACAGTGACAGCACTCTGTAATATAATCAATGATTCAGTAGCCGTGGTTTCAATGGACTAGTCCGGGTCATTTTTGATCAGATGTTATTTTGAAATACAAATACTTAAAAAAAAGCTCTTGGTATATAATGGAGTTTATCTAAAAAAATAGCTACTTATCGTCGATACAAAGGTACAGGTATACAAAGTCAAGGTAGTCCTAATAGATTTTTTTATAAATTTTTATTTTTATTTYAAGCAATTTTGATAATCAGACTTGTGCCACAGTTTGCTGCTTATACAGAATTGTAGACCGCTCATTAAAAGCCCGCTGCCTGCCGTTTACAATTAATATGAAAACGTTGGAGCTTGACAACTACAATCTCAACAATAAAAATATTTTTACAAGTGCTTATGTGCGCTGTCAGGGTTTCCATTAGACTTGCGTAAATGCTATGCTAGGACGCACGTTGCCCATCAGCGGGTCAAAACCTAAAGTGTAGCAAGTCAGCGTCTAAGCCCTTGCTGTTATTTTAGACACATGTAGGTAAGTCTATTAACTTTTTTTTATGAGCCCGATCGTTTGAACTCGAAAATATATGCTTAAGCATGCATATAAATATAAAGACTTTAAAGCTACAACAACAGTCATAAAATGCCTTTGTTTTCGTCAATGAAAATTTTGATTAAAATAAAAGTAAAAATATGGTTTGAGTTTAACCCAAATAGGAAGAGCTTAACAGGAACTGATTCAAGACTAAATGCTTCCGAATGGGAATTTATTTCTCTTGATCGGTATTCAAGTTGTTATAAGTCAGTGAGTAAGTCCACAATGGTCATCACTTTCTTTTAAAATAGTCAATGGAGAGCGCATAAGCGTTTCAGCCCATTAGGCAAATGTGTAAATAAGCTAAATAAATAAACAAGTTTGGCTTTGTGGCTTCAATATGAGTTGCTGCGCTCAAAATTGATCTGTGCATGTGTAACAGGTGCATTGCCGCGCCTTATCTAAAGTCCAGTTTTACAAAAGATATTCAATGAGCAATATTTATACCCCTGAAGGCATTTGTGTTTCATTTGAAAAAAAATAAAAAAATTCTCTGGAAGGTGATTACTCCATGTGCGTCGGCCAACAAACAAGTATAAAATTATTTTCTTCAAAATTTTTTAAGTCTCATACGCCACCGCCTTTGGTCACAATGTCTGTTGGGTATAATACAAAATACTTTTAACACATGTAATTATGTATGGCTACATGTGTGTGTATGTAATAGACGTTATCTTCTCACTTTTCGCTCGAAATTCGATTTTCGCACAAATACGCCACAAGCGTTGTTTCTTATTCAATCTTCATATGCTCAAAATAYAGTTACATATCTACAGCTCCACTCTTCCATATGAGCGCAAATGTTTGCTGAAGTCGAAGTTGGTTGAATGCATTRCTTATTAGTTGCTGATTGGTGTTAGCGTGGATTGGAGTTTTGACATATCAAATTGCGAAAATTGCTTTAACTTTTTTAATTTWTTCTTTTTGTGAATTAAAATTGTGCTGAAATGTTAATAGATTGGTGCAAATATGTGCTTGTAAGTTTTGTTGCTGGTTTTCTTACTTACTCCTGATAGTAAAATATGCGCTGTGAAGCAAAATAATTGCACATAATATGAACTAAAGGCATTCGAACATTAATTAAATGASAAWCAAAAGACTTAAGCGACAAACTGGATTTTTGTGTTTTTTTACTTATCTATAAGGAGATTTTGTGTTTTTTTTTATAAATTAAGCAGCACCTAACAACCTTTGCAGCAAAGAGTTCTACGATGCTAAATGAAAGCACTTTTTATTCCAATTAATCTGCCTATTTGTGTTTTAAAAAGCTTATCTTTTGGCGAAGTGATAATTCGTCCAAAGTGGTGTATATATGTATGTACAGAAGTGTACTTCTCACCAGCAGAAGTTCATTCATTTCATTGTCGCAAATTTTCTCAGTGTTGCTGTGACTGATACTCTATATGGTTACGAAAAGTGGTGGCAACGTTTGAAACTGAATTTGAGTTCATGAATTTACTACTCTTACTCCCGTGAAATATTGATTTTGTGATTGTTGCATTTTGAAATTTTCCAAATCCATATTTTACTCGAAACGAAATTTTGACCAATAATTACTCCATAGTTCGATTGCATTATATTATAATTTGGCGACATTAGACGACAATTTTCCATTCCGTGAGGAGTTGCCTAATTTCT